>NW_027227662.1:0-44741 GCF_037783145.1 Equus przewalskii | reverse complement strand
TGTCAGGAAGGTTGTTCCGTTGTGCTTGGCAGGTGGTTCAGGCTTGGCCGGCAGGTGGTTCCAGACTGTCCAGGACGTGTTTCCAGCTTCTCCAGCAGGTGGTTCTGGTACGTGTGAGAGGTGGTTCCGCCATGGCTGGCAGGTGATTCCGGACCGTCCCCCAGGTGGTTCTGGCATAGCCAGCAGTTGATATTGGCCTGTCCGGCAGGTGGTTCCAGCGAGTCGAACAGGTGGCTCCGGCGTGCTCGGCAGGTGGTTCCGGTCTGTCCGGTAGGTGATTCCGGCGTGTCCGGCATGTGCTTCCGGCACGTCTGAGAGGTGGTTCCGGCATGCGCGACAGGTGGTTTCGGAGTGTCCGCCAGGTGGTTCTGGCGTACCCGGCAGGTGATTTTGGCGTGTACGGCAGGTGTTTCTGGCGATTCGAGCAGGTGGCTCCGGCATGCTCGGCAGGTGCTTCCGGCGTCTCCGGCACGTGGTTCTGGTGTGTCTGAGAGCTGGTTCCGGCATGTCCGGCAGATGATTCCGGAGTGTCCGCCAAGTGGTTCTGGCATACCCGGCTGGTGATTTGGGCGTGTCAGGTAGGTGGCTCCGGCGTGCTCGGCAGCTTGTTCAGACGGGTCTGGCAGGTGTTTTCCGTCTGTTCGGGGTGTCGTTCCAGCATCTCATGCACATGGTTCTGGCACATCGGAGATGTGGTTCCGGCCGGCCCGACAGGTGTTTCCACAGTGTCCGCCAAGTGGTACTGGCGTAGTTGGCAGGTGATTTTGGCATGACCGGCAGGTGGTTCCAGCAAGCCCGGCAGGTGATTCCGAAGTGTTCCCCAACTGGTTGTGGCGTAGCCGGCAGGTGATTTTTGCGTGTCCGGCAGGTGGTTCTGGCGAGTCGAGCAGGTGGTTCCCGCGTGCTCGGCAGGTGCTTCCGGGGTCATTGGCACGTGGTTCTGGCATATCTGAGAGGTGGTTCCGGCATGCCCGGCAGGTGATTCCGGAGTGTTCGCCAAGTGTTTCCGGCGTAGCCGGCAGGTGATTTTGCATGTCCAGCGGTCGTTCCGGCAGGTCGAGCCGGTGGTTCCGGCGTGTCCGGCAGGTGGTTCCGGTCTGTCCGGCAGGTGGTTCTGTGGTGTCCGGCACGAGGTTCAGTCTGAGAGGCTGTGCCGGCATGGCCCTCACGTGATTCCGGCTTGTCCCCGAAGTGGTGCTGCTGTAGTGGGCAGGTGATTTTGGCGTGTCCGGCAGGCGGTTCAGGCGAGTTGAGCAGGTGGTTGCGACGTGCTCGGCAGGTGCTTCCGGCGTCTCCGGCACGTGTTTCTGGCACATCTGACTGGTGGTTCCGGCATGCCCAAAAGTTGATTCCGGTCTGTCCAGTCGGTGGTTCCGGCGTGCACGGCACGTGGTTCTGGTACGTGTTAGAGGTGGTTGCGTATGCCCAACAGGTGATTCCGGACTGTCCGCCACGTGCTTCTGGCACGTCTGAGAGGTGGTTCCAACATGCCCGGCAGGTCATTTCGGAGAGTCGTCCAAGTGGTTCTGGCGTAGGCCGCAGGTGATTTTGGCGTGTCCGGCAGGTTGTTCCGCCGTTCTCGGCAGGTGGTTCAGGCATGGCCGTCACGTGGTTCCAGTCTGTCCAGGACGTGTTTCCAGCTTCTCCGGCAGGTGGTTCTGGTACGTCTGAGAGGTGATTCCGCCATGGCTGGCAGGTGATCCCCGATTGTCCCCCAGGTGGTTCTGGCATAGCCAGCAGTTGATATTGGCCTTTCCGGCAGGTGGTTCCAACGGAGTCGAACAGGTGGCTCCGGCGCTCTTGGCAGGTGGTTCCGGTCTGTCCGGTAGGTGTTTCCGGCGTGTGTGGCACGTGCTTCCGGCACGTCTGAGAGGTGGTTCCGGCATGCGCGGCAGGTGATTCCGTAGTGTCCGCCAGGTGGTTCTGGCATACCCGGCAGGTGATTTTGGTGTGTCCGGCAGGTGTTTCTGGCGAGTCGAGCAGGTGGCTCCGGCATGCTCGGCAGGTGCTTCCCGCGTCTCCGGCACTTGGTTCTGGTGTGTCTGAGAGCTGGTTCCGGCATGTCCGGCAGATGATTCCGGAGTGTCCGCCAAGTGGTTCTGGCGTACCCACCAGGTGATTTTGGCGTGTCAGGGAGGTGGTACCGGTGAGTCGAGCAGGTGGTACCGGCGTACTCAGCAGGTGGTTCAGGCGGTTCTGGCAGGTGGTATCCGTGTGTTCGGGGTGTGGTTCCAGCATCTCATGAACACGTTTCTGGCACGTCTGAGATGTGGTTCCAGCCGGCCCGACAGGTGTTTCCGCAGTGTCCGCCAAGCGGTTCTGGCGTAGTTGGCAGTTAATTTTGGCATGACTGGCCGGTGGTTCCAGCAAGCCGGGCAGGTGATTCCAAAGTGTTCACCAACTGGTTGTGGCGTAGCCGGCAGGTGATTTTTGCGTGATCGGCAGGTGGTTCTGGCGAGTCGAGCAGGTGGTTCCGGCGTGCTCGGCTGGTGCTTCCGGGGTCATTGGCACGGGGTTCTGGCATGTCTGAGAGGTGGTTCCTGCATGCCCGGCAAGTGATTCCGGAGTGTTCGCCAAGTGGTTCTGGCATAGTCGGCAGGTGATTTTGGCATGTCCGGCAGGTGGTTCAGGCGAGTTGAGCAGGTGGTTCCAACGTGCTTGGCAGGTGCTTCCGGCGTCTCCGGCACGTGTTTCTGGCACATCTGACAGGTGGTTCCGGCATGCCCGAAAGGTGATTCCGGTCTGTCCGGTAGGTGGTTCCAGCCGGCACGGCATGTGGTTCTGGTACGTCTCAGAGGTGGTTGCGCATGCCCAACAGGTGATTCCGGACTGTCCGCCACATGGTTCTGGCACGTCTGAGAGGTGGTTCCGGCATGCCCGGCAGGTCATCCCAGAGAGTCCTCCAAGTGGTTCTGGCATAACACGCAGGTGATTTTGGCGTGTCTGGCAGGTTGTTCCGTTGTGCTTGGCAGGTGGTTCAGGCTTGGCCGGCAGGTGGTTCCAGACTGTCCAGGACGTGTTTCCAGCTTCTCCGGCAGGTGGTTCGGGTACGTCTGAGAGGTGGTTCCGCCATGGCTGGCAGGTGATCCCGGACTGTCCCCCAGGTGGTTCTGGCATAGCCAGCAGTTGATATTGGCCTGTCCGGCAGGTGGTTCCAGCAAGTCGAACAGGTGGCTCCGGCGTGCTCGGCAGGTGGTTCCGGTCTGTCCGGTAGGTGATTCCGGCGTGTCCGGCACGTGCTTCCGACACGTCTGAGAGGTGGCTCTGGCATGCGCGACAGGTGATTTCGGAGTGTCCGGCAGGTGGTTCTGGCGTACCCGGCAGGTGATTTTGGCGTGTCCGGCAGGTGTTTCTGGCGAGTCGAGCAGGTGGCTCCAGCATCCTCGGCCGATGTTTCCGGCGTCTCCGGCACGTGGTTCTGGTGTGTCTGAGAGCTGGTTCCGGCATTTCCGGCAGATGATTCCGGAGTGTCCGCCAAGTGTTTCTGGCATACCCGGCTGGTGATTTTGGCATGTCAGGTAGGCGGTTCCGGCGAATCGAGCAGGTGGCTCCGGCGTGCTCGGCAGGTTGTTCACACGGGTCTGGCAGGTGTTTTCCATCTGTTCGGGGTGTGGTTCCAGCATCTCATGCACATGGTTCTGGCACGTCGGAGATGTGGTTCCGGCTGGCCCGACTGGTATTTCCACAGTGTCCGCCAAGTGGTACTGGCGTAGTTGGCAGGTAATTTTGGCATGACCGGCAGGTGGTTCCAGCAAGCCCGACAGGTGATTCCGAAGTGTTCCCCAACTGGTTGTGGCGTAGCCGGCAGGTGATTTTTGCGTGTCCGGCAGGTGGTTCTGGCGAGTCGAGCAGGTGGTTCCGGCGTGCTCGGCAGGTGCTTCCGGGGTCATTGGCACGTGGTTCTGGCATATCTGAGAGGTGGTTCCGGCATGCCCGGCAGGTGATTCCGGAGTGTTCGCCAAGTGTTTCCGGCGTAGCCGGCAGGTGATTTTGCATGTCCAGCGGTCGTTCCGGCGGGTCGAGCCGGTGGTTCCGGCGTGTCCGGCAGGTGGTTCCGGTCTGTCCGGCAGGTGGTTCTCTGGTGTCCGGCACGAGGTTCAGTCTGAGAGGCTGTGCCGGCATGCCCCTCACGTGATTCCGGCTTGTCCCCGAAGTGGTGCTGGTGTAGCGGGCAGGTGATTTTGGCGTGTCCGGCAGGTGGTTCAGGCGAGTTGAGCAGGTGGTTGCGACGTGCTCGGCAGGTGCTTCCGGCGTCTCCGGCACGTGTTTCTGGCACATCTGACTGGTGGTTCCGGCATGCCCAAAAGTGGATTCCGGTCTGTCCAGTAGGTTTTTCCGGCGTGCACGGCACGTGTTTCTGGTACGTCTCAGAGGTGGTTGCGTATGCCCAACAGGTGATTCCGGACTGTCCCACACGTGCTTCTGGCAAGTCTGAGAGGTGGTTCCAACATGCCCGGCAGGTCATTTCGGAGAGTCGTCCAAGTGGTTCTGGCGTAGCCCGCAGGTGATTTTGGCGTGTCCGTCAGGTGGTTCCGCCGTGCTCGGCAGGTGGTTCAGGCATGTCCGTCACGTGGTTCCAGTCTGTCCAGGACGTGTTTCCAGCTTCTCCGGCAGGTGGTTCTGGTACGTCTGAGAGGTGGTTCCGCCATGGCTGGCAGGTGATCCCGGACTGTCCCCCAGGTGGTTCTGGCATAGCCAGCAGTTGATATTGGCCTGTCCGGCAGGTGGTTCCAGCGAGTCGAACAGGTGGCTCCGGCGTTCTTGGCAGGTGGTTCCGGTCTGTCCGGTAGGTGTTTCCGGCGTGTCTGGCACGTGCTTCCGGCACGTCTGAGAGGCGGTTCCGGAATGCGGGGCACGTGATTCCCTAGTGTCCGCCAGGTGGTTCTGGCATACCCGGCAGGTGATTCTGGTGTGTCCGGCAGGTGTTTCCTGCGAGTCGAGCAGGTGGCTCCGGCATGCTCGGCAGGTGCTTCCGTCGTCTCCGGCACTTGGTTCTGGTGTGTCTGAGAGCTGGTTCCGGCATGTCCGGCAGATGATTCCGGAGTGTCCGCCAAGTGGTTCTGGCGTACCCAGCAGGTGATTTTGGCGTGTCAGGGAGGTGGTACCGGTGAGTCGAGCAGGTGGTACCGGCGTACTCAGCAGGTGGTTCAGGCGGTTCTGGCAGGTGTTATCCGTCTGTTCAGGGTGTGGTTCCAGCATCTCATGAACACGTTTCTGGCACGTCTGAGATGTGGTTCCAGCCGGCCCGACAGGTGTTTCCGCAGTGTCTGCCAAGCGGTTCTGGCGTAGTTGGCAGGTGATTTTGGCATGACTGGCCGGTTGTTCCAGCAAGCCTGGCAGGTGATTCCAAAGTGTTCACCAACTGGTTGTGGCGTAGCCGGCAGGTGATTTTTGCGTGATCGGCAGGTGGTTCTGGCGAGTCGAGCAGGTGATTCCGGCGTGCTCGGCTGGTGCTTCCGGGGTCATTGGCACGGGGTTCTGGCATGTCTGAGAGGTGGTTCCTGCATGCCCGGCAAGTGATTCCGGAGTGTTCGCCAAGTGGTTCTGGCATAGTCGGCAGGTGATTTTGGCATGTCCGGCAGGTGGTTCAGGCGAGTTGAGCAGGTGGTTCCAACGTGCTTGGCAGGTGCTTCCGGCGTCTCCGGGACGTGTTTCTGGCACATCTGACAGGTGGTTCCGGCATGCCCGAAAGGTGATTCCGGTCTGTCCGGTAGGTGGTTCCAGCCTGCACGGCATGTGGTTGTGGTACGTCTCAGAGGTGGTTGCGCATGCCCAACAGGTGATTCCGGACTGTCTGCCACATGGTTCTGGCACGTCTGAGAGGTGGTTCTGGCATGCCCGGCAGGTCATCCCAGAGAGTCCTCCAAGTGGTTCTGGCATAACACGCAGGTGATTTTGGCATGTCTGGCAGGTTGTTCCATTGCGCTTGGCAGGTGGTTCAGGCTTGGCCGGCAGGTGGTTCCAGACTGTACAGGACGTGTTTCCAGCTTGTCCAGCAGGTGGTTCTGGTACGTGTGAGAGGTGGTTCCGCCATGGCTGGCAGGTGATTCCGGACCGTCCCCCAGGTGGTTCTGGCATAGCCAGCAGTTGATATTGGCCTGTCCGGCACGTGGTTCCAGCGAGTCGAACAGGTGGCTCCGGCGTGCTCGGCAGGTGGTTCCGGTCTTTCCGGTAGGTGATTCCGGCGTGTCTGGCATGTGCTTCCGGCACGTCTGAGAGGTGGTTCCGGCATGCGCGACAGGTGATTTCGGAGTGTCCGCCAGGTGGTTCTGGCCTACCCGGCAGGTGATTTTGGCGTGTCCGGCAGGTGTTTCTGGCGAGTCGAGCAGGTGGCTCCGGCATGCTCGGCAGGTGCTTCTGGCGTCTCCGGCACTTGGTTCTGGTGTGTCTGAGAGCTGGTTCCGGCATTTCCGGCAGATGATTCCGGAGTGTCCGCCAAGTGGTTCTGGCATACCCAGCAGGTGATTTTGGCGTGTCAGGGAGGTGGTACCGGTGAGTCGAGCAGGTGGTTCCGGCGTGCTCAGCAGCTGGTTCAGGCGGTTCTGGCAGGTGTTATCCGTCTGTTCGGGGTGTGGTTCCAGCATCTCATGAACACGTTACTGGCATGTCTGAGACGTGGTTCCGGCCGGCCCGACAGGTGTTTCCACAGTGTCCGCCAAGTGGTACTGGCGTAGTTGGCAGGTGATTTTGGCATGACCGGCAGGTGGTTCCAGCAAGCCCGGCAGGTGATTCCGAAGTGTTCCCCAACTGGTTGTGGCGTAGCCGGCAGGTGATTTTTGCTTGTCCGGCAGGTGGTTCTGGCGAGTCGAGCAGGTGGTTGCGGCGTGCTCGGCAGGTGCTTCCGGTGTCATTGGCACGTGGTTCTGGCATATCTGAGAGTTGGTTCCCGCATGCCCGGCAGGTGATTCCGGAGTGTTCGCCAAGTGTTTCCGGCGTAGCCGGCAGGTGATTTTGCATGTCCAGCGGTCGTTCCGGCGGGTCGAGCCGGTGGTTCCGGCGTGTCCGGCAGGTGGTTCTGTGGTGTCCGGCACGAGGTTCAGTCTGAGAGGCTGTGCCGGCATGCCCCTCACGTGATTCCGGCTTGTCCCCGAAGTGGTGCTGGTGTAGCGGGCAGGTGATTTTGGCGTGTCCGACAGGTGGTTCAGGCGAGTTGAGCAGGTGGTTGCGACGTGCTGGGAGGGTGCTTCCGGCGTCTCCGGCACGTGTTTCTGGCACATCTGACTGGTGGTTCCGGCATGCCCTAAAGTTGATTCCGGTCTGTCCGGTAGGTGGTTCCGGCATGCACGGCACGTGGTTCTGGTACGTGTCAGAGGTGGTTGCGTATGCCCAACAGGTGATTCCGGACTGTCCGCCACGTGCTTCTGGCACTTCTGAGAGGTGGTTCCAACATGCCCGGCAGGTCATTTCGGAGAGTCGTCCAAGTGGTTCTGGCGTAGCCCGCAGGTGATTTTGGCGTGTCCGGCAGGTGGTTCGGCCGTGCTCGGCAGGGGGTTCAGGCATGGCCGTCACGTGGTTCCAGTCTGTCCAGGACGTGTTTCCAGCTCCTCCGGCAGGTGGTTCTGGTACGTCTGAGAGGTGGTTCCGCCATGGCTTGCAGGTGATCCCGGACTGTCCCGCAGGTGGTTCTGGCATAGCCAGCAGTTGATATTGGCCTGTCCGGCAGGTGGTTCCAGCGAGTCGAACAGGTGGCTCCGGCGTTCTTGGCAGGTGGTTCCGGTCTGTCCGGCAGGTGTTTCTGGCGAGTCGAGCAGGTGGCTCCGGCATGCTCGGCAGTTGCTTCCGACGTCTCCGGCACTTGGTTCTGGTGTGTCTGAGAGCTGGTTCCGGCATGTCCGGCAGATGATTCCGGAGTGTCCGCCAAGTGGTTCTGGCATACCCAGCAGGTGATTTTGGCGTGTCAGGGAGGTGGTACCGGTGAGTCGAGCAGGTGGTTCCGGCGTACTCAGCAGTTGGTTCAGGCGGTTCTGGCAGGTGGTATCCGTCTGTTCGGGGTGTGGTTCCAGCATCTCATGAACACGTTTCTGGCACGTCTGAGATGTGGTTCCAGCCGGCCCGACAGGTGTTTCCGCAGTGTCCGCCAAGCGGTTCTGGCGTAGTTGGCAGTTGATTTTGGCATGACTGGCAGGTGGTTCCAGCAAGCCTGGCAGGTGACTCCAAGGTGTTCACCAACTGGTTGTGGCGTAGCCGGCAGGTGATTTTTGCGTGATCGGCAGGTGGTTCTGGCGAGTCGAGCAGGTGGTTCCGGCGTTCTCGGCTGGTGCTTCCGGGGTCATTGGCACGGGGTTCTTGCATATCTGAGAGGTGGTTCCTGCATGCCCGGCAAGTGATTCCGCAGTGTTCGCCAAGTGGTTCTGGCATAGTCGGCAGGTGATTTTGGCATGTCCGGCAGGTGGTTCAGGCGAGTTGAGCAGGTGGTTCCAACGTGCTTGGCAAGTGCTTCCGGCGTCTCCGGCACGTGTTTCTGGCACATCTGACAGGTGGTTCCGGCATGCCCGAAAGGTGATTCCGGTCTGTCCGGGAGGTGGTTCCAGCCTGCACGGCATGTGGTTCTGGTACGTCTCAGAGGTGGTTGCGCATGCCCAACAGGTGATTCCGGACTGTCCGCCACATGGTTCTGGCACGTCTGAGAGGTGGTTCCGGCATGCCCGGCAGGTCATCCCGGAGAGTCCTCCAAGTGGTTCTGGCATAACACGCAGGTGATTTTGGCGTGTCTGGCAGGTTGTTCCGTTGTGCTTGGCAGGTGGTTCAGGCTTGGCCGGCAGGTGGTTCCAGACTGTCCAGGACGTGTTTCCAGCTTCTCCGGCAGGTGGTTCTGGTACGTCTGAGAGGTGGTTCCGCCATGGCTGGCAGGTGATTCCGGACCGTCCCCCAGGTGGTTCTGGCATAGCCAGCAGTTGATATTGGCCTGTCCGGCAGGTGGTTCCAGCGAGTCGAACAGGTGGCTCCGGAGTGCTCGGCAGGTGGTTCCGGTCTGTCCGGTAGGTGATTCCGGCGTGTCCGGCACGTGCTTCCGGCACGTCTGAGAGGTGGTTCCGGCATGCGGGACAGGTGATTTCGGAGTGTCCGCCAGGTGGTTCTGGCGTACCCGGCAGGTGATTTTGGCGTGTCCGGCAGGTGTTTCTGGCGAGTCGAGCAGGTGGCTCCGCCATGCTCGGCAGGTGCTTCCGGCGTCTCCGGCACTTGGTTCTGGTGTGTCTGAGAGCTGGTTCCGGCATGTCCGGCAGATGATTCCGGAGTGTCCGCCAAGTGGTTCTGGCATACCCAGCAGGTGATTTTGGCGTGTCAGGGAGGTGGTACCGGTGAGTCGAGCAGGTGGTTCCGGCGTGCTCAGCAGGTGGTTCAGACGGTTCTGGCTGGTGGTATCCGTCTGTTCGGGGTGTGGTTCCAGCATCTCATGAACACGTTTCTGGCACGTCTGAGATGTGGTTCCAGCCGGCCCGACAGGTGTTTCCGCAGTGTCCGCCAAGCGGTTCTGGCGTAGGTGGCAGGTGATTTAGGCATGACCGGCAGGTGGTTCCAGCAAGCCTGGCAGGCGATTCCAAAGTGTTCACCAACTGGTTGTGGCGTAGCCGGCAGGTGATTTTTGCGTGATCGGCAGGTGGTTCTGGCGAGTCGAGCAGGTGGTTCCGGCGTGCTCGGCTGGTGCTTCCGGGGTCATTGGCACGGGGTTCTGGCATGTCTGAGAGGTGGTTCCTGAATGCCCGGCAAGTGATTCCGGAGTGTTCGCCAAGTGGTTCTGGCATAGTCGGCAGGTGATTTCGGCATGTCCGGCAGGTGGTTCAGGCGAGTTGAGCAGGTGGTTCCAACGTGCTTGGCAGGTGCTTCCGGCGTCTCCGGCACGTGTTTCTGGCACATCTGACAGGTGGTTCCGGCATGCCCGAAAGGTGATTCCGGTCTGTCCGGTAGGTGGTTCCAGCCTGCACGGCATGTGGTTCTGGTACGTCTCAGAGGTGGTTGCGCATGCCCAACAGGTGATTCCGGACTGTCCGCCACATGGTTCTGGCACGTCTGAGAGGTGGTTCCGGCATGCCCGGCAGGTCATCCCAGAGAGTCCTCCAAGTGGTTCTGGCATAACACGCAGGTGATTTTGGCGTGTCTGGCAGGTTGTTCCGTTGTGCTTGGCAGGTGGTTCAGGCTTGGCCGGCAGGTGGTTCCAGACTGTCCAGGACGTGTTTCCAGCTTCTCCGGCAGGTGGTTCTGGTACGTCTGAGAGTTGGTTCCGCCATGGCTGGCAGGTGATCCCGGACTGTCCCCCAGGTGGTTCTGGCATAGCCAGCAGTTGATATTGGCCTGTCCGGCAGGTGGTTCCAGAGAGTCGAACAGGTGGCTCCGGCGTTCTTGGCAGGTGGTTCCGGTCTGTCCGGTAGGTGTTTCCGGCGTGTCCGGCACGTGCTTCCGGCATGTCTGAGAGGTGGTTCCGGCATGCGCGGCAGGTGATTCCGTAGTGTCCGCCAGGTGGTTCTGGCATACCCGGCAGGTGATTTTGGCGTGTCCGGCAGGTGTTTCTGGCGAGTCGAGCAGGTGGCTCCGGCATGCTCGGCAGGTGCTTCCGACGTCTCCGGCACTTGGTTCTGGTGTGTCTGAGAGCTGGTTCCGGCATGTCCGGCAGATGATTCCGGAGTGTCCGCCAAGTGGCTCTGGCGTAACCAGCAGGTGATTTTGGCGTGTCAGGGAGGTGGTACCGGTGAGTCGAGCAGGTGGTTCCGGCGTACTCAGCAGGTGGTTCAGGCGGTTCTGGCAGGTGGTATCCGTCTGTTCGGGGTGTGGTTCCAGCATCTCATGAACACGTTTCTGGCACGTCTGAGATGTTGTTCCAGCCGGCCCGACAGGTGTTTCCGCAGTGTCCGCCAAGCGGTTCTGGCGTAGTTGGCAGTTGATTTTGGCATGACTGGCAGGTGGTTCCAGCAAGCCTGGCAGGTGACTCCAAGGTGTTCACCAACTGGTTGTGGCGTAGCCGGCAGGTGATTTTTGCGTGATCGGCAGGTGGTTCTGGCGAGTCGAGCAGGTGGTTCCGGCGTGCTCGGCTGGTGCTTCCGGGGTCATTGGCACGGGGTTCTGGCATATCTGAGAGGTGGTTCCTGCATGCCCGGCAAGTGATTCCGCAGTGTTCGCCAAGTGGTTCTGGCATAGTCGGCAGGTGATTTTGGCATGTCCGGCAGGTGGTTCAGGCGAGTTGAGCAGGTGGTTCCAACGTGCTTGTCAGGTGCTTCCGGCGTCTCCGGCACGTGTTTCTGGCACATCTGACAGGTGGTTCCGGCATGCCCGAAAGGTGATTCCGGTCTGTCCGGGAGGTGGTTCCAGCCTGCACGGCATGTGGTTCTGGTACGTCTCAGAGGTGGTTGCGCATGCCCAACAGGTGATTCCGGACTGTCCGCCACATGGTTCTGGCACGTCTGAGAGGTGGTTCCGGCATGCCCGGCAGGTCATCCCGGAGAGTCCTCCAAGTGGTTCTGGCATAACACGCAGGTGATTTTGGCGTGTCTGGCAGGTTGTTCCGTTGTGCTTGGCAGGTGGTTCAGGCTTGGCCGGCAGGTGGTTCCAGACTGTCCAGGACGTGTTTCCAGCTTCTCCGGCAGGTGGTTCTGGTACGTCTGAGAGGTGGTTCCGCCATGGCTGGCAGGTGATTCCGGACCGTCCCCCAGGTGGTTCTGGCATAGCCAGCAGTTGATATTGGCCTGTCCGGCAGGTGGTTCCAGCGAGTCGAACAGGTGGCTCCGGAGTGCTCGGCAGGTGGTTCCGGTCTGTCCGGTAGGTGATTCCGGGGTGTCCGGCACGTGCTTCCGGCACGTCTGAGAGGTGGTTCCGGCATGCGCGACAGGTGATTTCGGAGTGTCCGCCAGGTGGTTCTGGCGTACCCGGCAGGTGATTTTGGCGTGTCCGGCAGGTGTTTCTGGCGAGTCGAGCAGGTGGCTCCGGCATGCTCGGCAGGTGCTTCTGGCGTCTCCGGCACGTGGTTCTGGTGTGTCTGAGAGCTGGCTCCGGCATGTCCGACAGGTGATTCCGGAGTGTCCGCCAAGTGGTTCTGGCATACCCGGCTGGTGATTTTGGCATGTCAGGTAGTTGGTTCCGGCGAGTCGAGCAGGTGGCTCCGGCGTGCTCGGCAGGTTGTTCAGACGGGTCTGGCCGGTGTTTTCCGTCTGTTCGGGGTGTGGTTCCAGCATCTCATGCACATGGTTCTGGCACGTCTGAGATGTGGTTCCGGCCGGCCCGACAGGTGTTTCCACAGTGTCCGCCAAGTGGTACTGGCGTAGTTGGCAGATGATTTTGGCATGACCGGCAGGTGGTTCCAGCAAGCCTGGCAGGTGATTCCGAAGTGTTCCCCAACTGGTTGTGGCATAGCCGGCAGGTGATTTTTGCTTGTCCGGCAGGTGGTTCTGGCGAGTCGAGCAGGTGGTTCCGGCGTGCTCGGCAGGTGCTTCCGGGGTCATTGGCACGTGGTTCTGGCATATCTGAGAGGTGGTTCCGGCATGCCCGGCAGGTGATTCCGGAGTGTCCGCCAAGTGTTTCCGGCGTAGCCGGCAGGTGATTTTGCATGTCCAGCGGTCGTTCCGGCGGGTCGAGCCGGTGGTTCCGGCGTGTCCGGCAGGTGGTTCCGGTCTGTCCGGCAGGTGGTTCTGTGGTGTCCGGCACGAGGTTCAGTCTGAGAGGCTGTGCCGGCATGCCCCTCACGTGATTCCGGCTTGTCCCCGAAGTGGTGCTGGTGTAGCCAGCAGGTGATTTTTGCGTGTCCGGCAGGTGGTTCAGGCGAGTTGAGCAGGTGGTTGCGACGTGCTCGGCAGGTGCTTCCGGCGTCTCCGGCACGTGTTTCTGGCACATCTGACTGGTGGTTGCGGCATGCCCAAAAGTTTATTCCGGTCTGTCCGGTAGGTGGTTCGGGCGTGCACGGCACGTGGTTCTGGTACGTCTCAGAGGTGGTTGCGTATGCCCAACAGGTGATTCCGGACTGTCCGCCACGTGCTTCTGGCACGTCTGAGAGGTGGTTCCAACATGCCCGGCAGGTCATTTCGGAGAGTCGTCCAAGTGGTTCTGGCGTAGCCCGCAGTTGATTTTGGTGTGTCCGGCAGGTGGTTCCGCCGTGCTCGGCAGGTGGTTCAGGCATGGCTTTCACGTGGTTCCAGTCTGTCCAGGACGTGTTTCCAGGTTCTCAGGCAGGTGGTTCTGGTACGTCTGAGAGGTGGTTCCGCCATGGCTG
Source organism: Equus przewalskii (assembly GCF_037783145.1). NCBI lineage: Eukaryota > Metazoa > Chordata > Mammalia > Perissodactyla > Equidae > Equus > Equus przewalskii. The sequence continues at coordinate 31,549 of NW_027227662.1, read as the reverse complement.
GCAGGTGATTCCGGACTGTCCCCCAGGTGGTTCTGGCATAGCCAGCAGTTGATATTGGCCTGTCCGGGAGGTGGTTCCAGCGAGTCGAACAGGTGGCTCCGGCGTTCTTGGCAGGTGGTTCCGGTCTGTCCGGTAGGTGTTTCCGGCGTGTCTGGCACGTGCTTCCGGCACGTCTGACAGGTGGTTCCGGCATGCGCGGCAGGTGATTCCGGAGTGCCCGCCAGGTGGTTCTGGCGTACCCAGCAGGTGATTTTGGCGTGTCCGGCAGGTGTTTCTGGCGAGTCGAGCAGGTGGCTCCGGCATGCTCGGCAGGTGCGTCCGGCGTCTCCGGCACTTGGTTCTGGTGTGTCTGAGAGCTGGTTCCGGCATGTCCGGCAGATGATTCCGGAGTGTCCGCCAAGTGGTTGTGGCATACCCAGCAGGTGATTTTGGCGTGTCAGGGAGGTGGTACCGGTGAGTCGAGCAGGTGGTTCCAGCGTGCTCAGCAGGTGGTTCAGGCAGTTCTGGCAGGTGGTATCCGTGTGTTCGGGGTGTGGTTCCAGCATCTCATGAACACGTTTCTGGCACGTCTGAGATGTGGTTCCAGCCGGCCCGACAGGTGTTTCCGCAGTGTCCGCCAAGCGGTTCTGGCGTAGTTGGCAGGTGATTTTGGCATGACTGGCAGGTGGTTCCAGCAAGCCTGGCAGGTGATTCCAAAGTGTTCACCAACTGGTTGTGGCGTAGCCAGCAGGTGATTTTTGCGTGATCGGCAGGTGGTTCTGGCGAGTCGAGCAGGTGGTTCCGGCTGGTGCTTCCGGGGTCATTGGCACGGGGTTCTGGCATGTCTGAGAGGTGGTTCCTGCATGCCCGGCAAGTGATTCCGGAGTGTTCGCCAAGTGGTTCTGGCATAGTCGGCAGGTGATTTTGGCATGTCCGGCAGGTGGTTCAGGCGAGTTGAGCAGGTGGTTCCAACGTGCTTGGCAGGTGCTTCCGGCGTCTCCGGCACGTGTTTCTGGCACATCTGACAGGTGGTTCCGGCATGCCCGAAAGGTGATTCCGGTCTGTCCGGTAGGTGGTTCCAGCCTGCACGGCATGTGGTTCTGGTACGTCTCAGAGTTGGTTGCACATGCCCAACAGGTGGTTCCGGACTGTCCGCCACATGGTTCTGGCACGTCTGAGATGTGGTTCCGGCCGGCCCGACAGATGTTTCCACAGTGTCCGCCAAGTGGTACTGGCGTAGTTGGCAGGTGATTTTGGCATGACCGGCAGGTGGTTCCAGCAAGCCCGGCAGGTGATTCCGAAGTGTTCCCCAACTGGTTGTGGCGTAGCCGGCAGGTGATTTTTGCGTGTCCGGCAGGTGGTTCTGGCGAGTCGAGCAGGTGGTTCCGGCGTGCTCGGCAGGTGCTTCCGGGGTCATTGGCACGTGGTTCTGGCATATCTGAGAGGTGGTTCCGGCACGCCCGGCAGGTGATTCCGGAGTGTTCGCCAAGTGTTTCCGGCGTAGCCGGCAGGTGATTTTGCATGTCCAGCGGTCGTTCCGGCGGGTCGAGCCGGTGGTTCCGGCGTGTCCGGCAGGTGGTTCCGGTCTGTCCGGCAGGTGGTTCTGTGGTGTCCGGCACGAGGTTCAGTCTGAGAGGCGGTGCCGGCATGCCCCTCACGTGATTCTGGCTTGTCCCCGAAGTGGTGCTGGTGTAGCGGGCAGGTGATTTTGGCGTGTCCGGCAGGTGGTTCAGGCGAGTTGAGCAGGTGGTTGCGACGTGCTCGGCAGGTGCTTCCGGCGTCTCCGGCACGTGTTTCTGGCACATCTGACTGGTGGTTCCGGCATGCCCAAAAGTTGATTCCGGTCTGTCCGGTAGGTGGTTCCGGCGTGCACGGCACGTGGTTCTGGTACGTGTCAGAGGTGGTTGCGTATGCCCAACAGGTGATTCCGGACTGTCCGCCACGTGCTTCCGGCACGTCTGAGAGGTGGTTCCAACATGCCCGGCAGGTCATTTCGGAGAGTCGTCCAAGTGGTTCTGGTGTAGCCCGCAGGTGATTTTGGCGTGTCCGGCAGGTGGTTCCGCCGTGCTCGGCAGGTGGTTCAGGCATGGCCGTCACGTGGTTCCAGTCTGTCCAGGACGTGTTTCCAGCTTCTCCGGCAGGTGGTTCTGGTACGTCTGATTGGTGGTTCCGCCATGGCTGGCAGGTGATCCCGGACTGTCCCCCAGGTGGTTCTGGCATAGCCAGCAGTTGATATTGGCCTGTCCGGCAGGTGGTTCCAGCGAGTCGAACAGGTGGCTCCGGCGTTCTTGGCAGGTGGTTCCGGTCTGTCCGGTAGGTGTTTCCGCCGTGTCTGGCACGTGCTTCCGGCACGTCTGAGAGGTGGTTCCGGCATGCGCGGCCGGTGATTCCGTAGTTTCCGCCAGGTGGTTCTGGCGTACTCGGCAGGTGATTTTGGCGTGTCCGGCAGGTGTTCCTGGCGAGTCGAGCTGGTGGCTCCGGCATGCTCGGCAGGTGATTCCGGCGTCTCCGGCACTTGGTTCTGGTGTGTCTGAGAGCTGGTTCCGGCATGTCCGGCAGATGATTCCGGAGTGTCCGCCAAGTGGTTCTGGCATACCCAGCAGGTGATTTTGGCGTGTCAGGGAGGTGGTACCGGTGAGTCGAGCAGGTGGTTCCGGCGTGCTCAGCAGGTGGTTCAGGCGGTTCTGGCAGGTGGTATCCGTGTGTTCGGGGTGTGGTTCCAGCATCTCATGAACACGTTTCTGGCACGTCTGAGATGTGGTTCCAGCCGGCCCGACAGGTGTTTCCGCAGTGTCCGCCAAGCGGTTCTGGTGTAGTTGGCAGGTGATTTTGGCATGACTGGCAGGTGGTTCCAGCAAGCCTGGCAGGTGATTCCAAAGTGTTCACCAACTGGTTGTGGCGTAGCCGGCAGGTGATTTTTGCGTGATCGGCAGGTGGTTCTGGCGAGTCGAGCAGGTGGTTCCGGCGTGCTCGGCTGGTGCTTCCGGGGTCATTGGCACGGGGTTCTGGCATGTCTGAGAGGTGGTTCCTGCATGCCCGGCAAGTGATTCCGGAGTGTTCGCCAAGTGGTTCTGGCATAGTCGGCAGGTGATTTTGGCATGTCCGACAGGTGGTTCAGGCGAGTTGAGCAGGTGGTTCCAACGTGCTTGGCAGGTGCTTCCGGCGTCTCCGGCACGTGTTTCTGGCACATCTGACAGGTGGTTCCGGCATGCCCGAAAGGTGATTCCGGTCTGTCCGGTAGGTGGTTCCAGCCTGCACGGCATGTGGTTCTGGTACGTCTCAGAGGTGGTTGCGCATGCCCAACAGGTGATTCCGGACTGTCCGCCACATGGTTCTGGCACGTCTGAGAGGTGGTTCCGGCATGCCCGGCAGGTCATCCCAGAGAGTCCTCCAAGTGGTTCTGGCATAACACGCAGGTGATTTTGGCGTGTCTGGCAGGTTGTTCCGTTGTGCTTGGCAGGTGGTTCAGGCTTGGCCGGCAGGTGGTTCCAGACTGTCCAGGACGTGTTTCCAGCTTCTCCGGCAGGTGGTTCTGGTACGTCTGAGAGGTCATTCCACCATGGCTGGCAGGTGATTCCGGACCGTCCCCCAGGTGGTCCTGGCATAGCCAGCAGTTGATATTGGACTGTCCGGCAGGTGGTTCCAGCAAGCCGAACAGGTGGCTCCGGCGTGCTCGGCAGGTTGTTCCGGTCTGTCCGGTAGGTGATTCCGGCGTTTCCGGCACGTGCTTCCGGCACGTCTGAGAGGTGGTTCCGGCATGCGGGACAGGTGGTTTCGGAGTGTCCGCCAGGTGGTTCTGGCGTACCCGGCAGGTGATTTTGGCGTGTCCGGCAGGTGTTTCTGGCGAGTCGAGCAGGTGGCTCCGGCATGCTCGGCAGGTGCTTCCGGCGTCTCCGGCACGTGGTTCTGGTGTGTCTGAGAGCTGGTTCCGGCATGTCCGGCAGATGATTCTAGAGTGTCCGCCAAGTGGTTCTGGCATACCTGGCTGGTGATTTGGGCATGTCAGGTAGGTGGCTCCGGCGTGCTCGGAAGGTTGTTCAGACGGGTCTGGCAGGTGTTTTCCGTCTGTTCGGGGTGTGGTTCCAGCATCTCATGCACATGGTTCTGGCACGTCTGAGATGTGGTTCCGGCCGGCCCGACAGGTGTTTCCACAGTGTCCGCCAAGTGGTACTGGCGTAGTTGGCAGGTGATTTTGGCATGACCGGCAGGTGGTTCCAGCAAGCCCAGCAGGTGATTCCGAAGTGTTCCCCAACTGGTTGTGGCGTAGCCGGCAGGTGATTTTTGCGTGTCCGGCAGGTGGTTCTGGCGAGTCGAGCAGGTGGTTCCGGCGTGCTCGGCAGGTGCTTCCGGGGTCATTGGCACGTGGTTCTGGCATATCTGAGAGGTGGTTCCGGCATGCCCGGCAGGTGATTCCGTAGTGTTCGCCAAGTGTTTCCGGCGTAGCCGGCAGGTGATTTTGCATGTCCAGCGGTCGTTCCGGCGGGTCGAGCCGGTGGTTCCGGCGTGTCCGGCAGGTGGTTCCGGTCTGTCCGGCAGGTGGTTCTGTGGTGTCCGGCACGAGGTTCAGTCTGAGAGGCTGTGCCGGCATGCCCCTCACGTGATTCCGGCTTGTCCCCGAAGTGGTGCTGGTGTAGCGGGCAGGTGATTTTGGCGTGTCCGGCAGGTGGTTCAGGCAAGTTGAGCAGGTGGTTGCGACGTGCTCGTCAGGTGCTTCCGCGTCTCCGGCACGTGTTTCTGGCACACCTGACTGGTGGTCCCGGCATGCCCAAAAGTTGATTCCGGTCTGTCCGGTAGGTGGTTCCAGCCTGCACGGCACGTGGTTCTGGTACGTGTCAGAGGTGGTTGCGTATGCCCAACAGGTGATTCCGGACTGTCCGCCACGTGCTTCTGGCACGTCTGAGAGGTGGTTCCAGCATGTCCGGCAGATGATTCCGGAGTGTCCGCCAAGTGGTTCTGGCATACCCGGCTGGTGATTTGGGCATGTCAGGTAGGTGGCTCCGGCGTGCTCGGCAGGTTGTTCAGACGGGTCTGGCAGGTGATTTCCGTCTGTTTTGGGTGTGGTTCCAGCATCTCATGCACATGGTTCTGGCACGTCTGAGATGTGGTTCCGGCCGGCCCGACAGGTGTTTCCACAGTGTCCGCCAAGTGGTACTGGCGTAGTTGGCAGGTGATTTCGGCATGACCGGCAGGTGGTTCCAGCAAGCCCGGCAGGTGATTCCGACGTGTACCCCAACTGGTTGTGGCGTAGCCGGCAGGTGATTTTTGCGTGTCCGGCAGGTGGTTCTGGCGAGTCGAGCAGGTGGTTCCGGCGTGCTCGGCAGGTGCTTCCGGGTTCATTGGCATGTGGTTCTGGCATATCTGAGAGGTGGTTCCGGCATGCCCAACAATTGATTCCGGTCTGTCCGGTAGGTGGTTCCGGCGTGCACGGCACGTGGTTCTGGTACGTGTCAGAGGTGGTTGCGTATGCCCAACAGGTGATTCCGGACTGTCCGCCACGTGCTTCTGGCACGTCTGAGAGGTGGTTCCAACATGCCCGGCAGGTCATTTCGGAGAGTCGTCGAAGTGGTTCTGGCGTAGCCCGCAGGTGATTTTGGCGTGTCCGGCAGGTGGTTCCGCCGTGCTCGGCAGGTGGTTCAGGCATGGCCGTCACGTGGTTCCAGTCTGTCCAGGACGTGTTTCCAGCTTCTCCGGCAGGTGGTTCTGGTACGTCTGAGAGGTGGTTCCGCCATGGCTTGCAGGTGATCCCGGACTGTCCCCCAGGTGGTTCTGGCATAGCCAGCAGTTGATATTGGCCTGTCCGGCAGGTGGTTCCAGCGAGTCGAACAGGTGGCTCCGGCGTTCTTGGCAGGTGGTTCCGGTCTGTCCGGTAGGTGTTTCCGGCGTGTCTGGCACGTGCTTCCGGCACGTCTGAGAGGTGGTTCCGTCATGCACGGCAGGTGATTCCGGAGTGTCCGCCAGGTGGTTCTGGCGTGTCCGGCACGTGTTTCTGGCGAGTCGAGCTGGTGGCTCCGGCATGCTCGGCAGGTGCTTCCGGCGTCTCCGGCACGTGGTTCTGGTGTGTCTGAGAGCTGGTTCCGGCATGTCTGGCAGATGATTCCGGCGTGTCCGCCAAGTGGTTCTGGCATACCCGGCTGGTGATTTGGGCATGTCAGGTAGGTGGCTCCGGCGTGCTCGGCAGGTTGTTCAGACTGGTCTGGCAGGTGTTTTCCGTCTGTTCTGGGTGTGGTTCCAGCATCTCATGCACATGGTTCTGGCACGTCTGAGATGCGGTTCCGGCCGGCCCGACAGGTGTTTCCACAGTGTCCGCCAAGTGGTACTGGCGTAGTTGGCAGGTGATTTTGGCATGACCGGCAGGTGGTTCCAGCAAGCCCGGCAGGTGATTCCGAAGTGTTCCCCAACTGGTTGTGGCGTAGCCGGCAGGTGATTTTGGCGTGTCCGGCAGGTGGTTCTGGCGAGTCGAGCAGGTGGTTCCGGCGTGCTCGGCAGGTGCTTCCGGGGTCATTGGCACGTGGTTCTGGCATATCTGAGAGGTGGTTCCGGCATGCCCGGCAGGTGATTCCGGAGTGTTCGCCAAGTGTTCCCGGCGTAGCCGGCAGGTGATTTTGCATGTCCAGCGGTCGTTCCGGCGGGTCGAGCCGGTGGTTCCGGCGTGTCCGGCAGGTGGTTCCGGTCTGTCCGGCAGGTGGTTCTGTGGTGTCCGGCACGAGGTTCAGTCTGAGAGGCTGTGCCGGCATGCCCCTCACGTGATTCCGGCTTGTCCCCGAAGTGGTGCTGCTGTAGTGGGCAGGTGATTTTGGCGTGTCCGGCAGGTGGTTCAGGCGAGTTGAGCAGGTGGTTGCGACGTGCTCGGCAGGTGCTTCCGGCGTCTCCGGCACGTGTTTCTGGCACACCTGACTGGTGGTTCCGGCATGCCCAAAAGTTGATTCCGGTCTGTCCGGTAGGTGGTTCCGGCGTGCACGGCACGTGCTTCCGGCACGTCTGAGAGGTGGTTCCGGCATGCGCGGCAGGTGATTCCTTAGTGTCCGCCAGGTGGTTCTGGCATACCCGGCAGGTGATATTGGCGTGTCCGGCAGGTGTTTCTGGCGAGTCGAGCAGGTGGTTCCAACGTGCTTGGCAGGTGCTTCCGGCGTCTCCGGCACGTGTTTCTGGCACATCTGACAGGTGGTTCCGGCATGCCCGAAAGGTGATTCCGGTCTGTCCGGTAGGTGGTTCCAGCCTGCACGGCATGTGGTTCTGGTACGTCTCAGAGGTGGTTGCGCATGCCCAACAGGTGATTCCGGACTGTCCGCCACATGGTTCTGCCACGTCTGAGAGGTGGTTCCGGCATGCCCGGAAGGTCATCCCAGAGAGTCCTCCAAGTGGTTCTGGCATAACACGCAGGTGATTTTGGCGTGTCTGGCAGGTTGTTCCGTTGTGCTCGGCAGGTGGTTCAGGCTTGGCCGGCAGGTGGTTCCAGACTGTCCAGGACGTGTTTCCAGCTTCTCCGGCAGGTGGTTCTGGTACGTCTGAGAGGTGGTTCCGCCATGGCTGGCAGGCGATTCCGGACCGTCCCCCAGGTGGTTCTGGCATAGCCAGCAGTTGATATTGGCCTGTCCTGCAGGTGGTTCCAGCGAGTCGAACAGGTGGCTCCGGCGTGCTCGGCAGGAGGTTCCGGTCTGTCCGGTAGGTGATTCCGGCGTGTCCGGCACGTGCTTCCGGCACGTCTGAGAGGTGGTTCCGGCATGCGCGACAGGTGATTTCGGAGTGTCCGCCAGGTGGTTCTGGCCTACCCGGCAGGTGATATTGGCGTGTCCGGCAGGTGTTTCTGGCGAGTCGAGCAGGTGGCTCCGGCATGCTCGGCTGGTGCTTCCAGCGTCTCCGGCACGTGGTTCTGGTGTGTCTGAGAGCTGGTTCCGGCATGTCCGGCAGATGATTCCGGAGTGTCCGCCAAGTGGTTCTGGCATACCCAGCAGGTGATTTTGGCGTGTCAGGGAGGTGGTACCGGTGAGTCGAGCAGGTGGTTCCGGCGTGCTCAGCAGGTGGTTCAGGCGGTTCTGGCAGGTGGTATCCGTGTGTTCGGGGTGTGGTTCCAGCATCTCATGAACACGTTTCTGGCACGTCTGAGATGTGGTTCCAGCCGGCCCGACAGGTGTTTCCGCAGTGTCCGCCAAGCGGTTCTGGAGTAGTTGGCAGGTGATTTTGGCATGACTGGCAGGTGGTTCCAGCAAGCCTGGCAGGTGATTCCAAAGTATTCACCAACTGGTTGTGGCGTGGCCGGCAGGTGATTTTTGCGTGATCGGCAGGTGGTTCTGGCGAGTCGAGCAGCTGGTTCCGGCGTGCTCGGCTGGTGCTTCCGGGGTCATTGGCACGGGGTTCTGGCATGTCTGAGAGGTGGTTCCTGCATGCCCGGCAAGTGATTCCGGAGTGTTCGCCAAGTGGTTCTGGCATAGTCGGCAGGTGATTTTGGCATGTCCGGCAGGTGGTTCAGGCGAGTTGAGCAGGTGGTTCCAACGTGCTTGGCAGGTGCTTCCGGCGTCTGCGGCACGTGTTTCTGGCACATCTGACAGGTGGTTCCGGCATGCCCGAAAGTTGATTCCGGTCTGTCCGTTAGGTGGTTCCGGCGTGCACGGCACGTGGTTCTGGTACGTGTCAGAGGTGGTTGCGTATGCCCAACAGGTGATTCCGGACTGTCCGCCACGTGCTTCTGGCACGTCTGAGATGTGGTTCCAACATGCCCGGCAGGTCATTTCGGAGAGTCGTCCAAGTGGTTCTGGCGTAGCCCGCAGGTGATTTTGGCGTGTCCGGCAGGTGGTTCCGCCGTGCTCGGCAGGTGGTTCAGGCATGGCCGTCACGTGGTTCCAGTCTGTCCAGGACGTGTTTCCAGCTTCTCCGGCAGGTGGTTCTGGTACGTCTGAGAGGTGGTTCCGCCATGGCTGGCAGGTGATCCCGGACTGTCCCCCAGGTGGTTCTGGCATAGCCAGCAGTTGATATTGGCCTGTCCAGCAGGTGGTTCCAGCGAGTCGAACAGGTGGCTCTGGCGTTCTTGGCAGGTGGTTCCGGTCTGTCCGGTAGGTGTTTCCGGCGTGTCTGGCATGTGCTTCCGGCACGTCTGAGAGGTGGTTCCGTCATGCGCGGCAGGTGATTCCGGAGTGTCCGCCATGTGGTTCTGGCGTACCCGGCAGGTGATATTGGCGTGTCCGGCAGGTGTTTCTGGCGAGTCGAGCAGGTGGCTCCGGCATGCTCGGCTGGTGCTTCCAGCGTCTCCGGCACGTGGTTCTGGTGTGTCTGAGAGCTGGTTCCGGCATGTCCGGCAGATGATTCCGGAGTGTCCGCCAAGTGGTTCTGGCATGCCCAGCAGGTGATTTTGGCGTGTCAGGGAGGTGGTACCGGTGAGTCGAGCAGGTGGTTCCGGCGTGCTCAGCAGGTGGTTCAGGCGGTTCTGGCAGGTGGTATCCGTGTGTTCGGGGTGTGGTTCCAGCATCTCATGTACACTTGTCTGGCACGTCTGAGATGTGGTTCCAGCCGGCCCGACATGCGTTTCCGCAGTGTCCGCCAAGCGGTTCTGGCGTAGTTGGCAGGTGATTTTGGCATGACTGGCAGGTGGTTCCAGCAAGCCTGGCAGGTGATTCCAAAGTGTTCACCAACTGGTCGTGGCGTAGCCGGCAGTTGATTTTTGCGTGATCGGCAGGTGGTTCTGGCGAGTCGAGCAGGTGGTTCCGGCTGGTGCTTCCGGGGTCATTGGCACGGGGTTCTGGCATGTCTGAGAGGTGGTTCCTGCATGCCCGGCAAGTGATTCCGGAGTGTTCGCCAAGTGGTTCTGGCATATTCGGCAGGTGATTTTGGCATGTCCGGCAGGTGGTTCAGGCGAGTTGAGCAGGTGGTTCCAACGTGCTTGGCAGGTGCTTCCGGCGTCTCCGGCACGTGTTTCTGGCACATCTGACAGGTGGTTCCGGCATGCCCGAAAGGTGATTCCGGTCTGTCCGGTAGGTGGTTCCAGCCTGCACGGCATGTGGTTCTGGTACGTCTCAGAGGTGGTTCCGGCATGCCCGGCAGGTCATCCCAGAGAGTCCTCCAAGTGGTTCTGGCATAACACGCAGGTGATTTTGGCGTGTCTTGCAGGTTGTTCCGTTGTGCTTGGCAGGTGGTTCAGGCTTGGCCGGCAGGTGGTTCCAGACTGTCCAGGACGTGTTTCCAGCTTATCCGGCAGGTGGTTCTGGTACGTATGAGAGGTGGTTCCGCCATGGCTGGCAGGTGATTCCGGACCGTCCCCCAGGTGGTTCTGGCATAGCCAGCAGTTGATATTGACCTGTCCGGCGGGTGGTTCCAGCGAGTCGAAGAGGGGGCTCCGGCGTGCTCGGCAGGTGGTTCCGGTCTGTCCGGTAGGTGATTCCGGCGTGTCCGGCACGTGCTTCCGGCACGTCTGAGAGCTGGTTCCGGCATGCGCGACAGGCGATTTCGGAGTGTCCGCCAGGTGGTTCTGGCGTACCCGGCAGGTGATTTTGGCGTGTCCGGCAGGTGTTTCCGGCGAGTCGAGCAGGTGGCTCCGGCATGCTCGGCAGGTGCTTCCGGCGTCTCCGGCACGTGGTTCTGGTGTGTCTGAGAGCTGGTTCCGGCATGTCCGGCAGATGATTCCGGAGTGTCCGCCAAGTGGTTCTGGCATACCCGGCTCGTGATTTGGGCACTTCAGGTAGGTGGTTCCGGCGAGTCGAGCAGGTGGCTCCGGTGTGCTCGGCAGGTTGTTCAGACGGGTCTGGCAGGTGTTTTCCGTCTGTTCGGAGTGTGGTTCCAGCATCTCATGCACATGGTTCTGGCACGTCTGAGATGTGGTTCCGGCCGGCCCGACAGGTGTTTCCACAGTGTCCGCCAAGTGGTACTGGCGTAGTTGGCAGGTGATTTTGGCATGACCGGCAGGTGGTTCCAGCAAGCCCGGCAGGTGATTCTGAAGTGTTCACCAACCGGTTGTGGCGTAGCCGGCAGGTGATTTTTGCGTGTCCGGTAGGTGGTTCTGGCGAGTCGAGCAGGTGGTTCCGGCGTGCTCGGCAGGTGCTTCCGGGGTCATTGGCACGTGGTTCTGGCATATCAGAGAGGTGGTTCCGGCATGCCCGGCAGGTGATTCCGGAGTGTTCGCCAAGTGTTTCCGGCGTAGCCGGCAGGTGATTTTGCATGTCCAGCGGTCGTTCCGGAGGGTCGAGCCGGTGGTTCCGGCGTGTCCGGCAGGTGGTTCCAATCTGTCCGGCAGGTGGTTCTGTGGTGTCCGGCACGAGGTTCAGTCTGAGAGGCTGTGCCGGCATGCCCCTCACGTGATTCCAGCTTGTCCCCGAAGTGGTGCTGGTGTAGCGGGCAGGTGGTTTTGGCATGTCCGGCAGGTGGTTCAGGCGAGTTGAGCAGGTGGTTGCGACGTGCTCGGCAGGTGCTTCCGGCGTCTCCGGGACATGTTTCTGGCACATCTGACTGGTGGTTCCGGCATGCCCAAAAGTTGATTCCGGTCTGGCCGGTAGGTGGTTCCGGCGTGCACGGCACATGGTTCTGGTACGTGTCAGAGGTGGTTGCGTATGCCCAACAGGTGATTCCGGACTGTCCGCCACGTGCTTCTGGCACGTCTGAGAGGTGGTTCCAACATGCCCGGCAGGTCATTTCGGAGAGTCGTCCAAGTGGTTCTGGCGTAGCCCGCAGGTGATTTTGGCGTGTCCGGCAGGTGGTTCCGCCGTGCTCGGCAGGTGGTTCAGGCATGGCCATCACGTGGTTCCAGTCTGTCCAGGACGTGTTTCAAGCTTCTCCGGCAGGTGGTTCTGGTACGTCTGAGAGGTGGTTCCGCCATGGCTGGCAGGTGATCCCGGACTGTCCCCCAGGTGGTTCTGGCATAGCCAGCAGTTGATATTGGCCTGTCCGGCAGGTGGTTCCAGCGAGTCGAACAGGTGGCTCCGGCGTTCTGGGCAGGTGGTTCCGGTCTGTCCGGTAGGTGATTCCGGCGTGTCTGGCACGTGCTTCCGGCACGTCTGAGAGGTGGTTCCGGCATGCGCGGCAGGTGATTCCATAGTGTCCGGAAGGTGGTTCTGGCATACCCGGCAGGTGATTTTGGCGTGTCCGGCAGGTGTTTCTGGCGAGTCGAGCAGGTGGCTCCGGCATGCTCGGCAGGTGCTTCCGGCGTCTCCGGCACTTGGTTCTGGTGTGTCTGAGAGATGGTTCCGGCATGTCCGGCAGATGATTCCGGAGTGTCCGCCAAGTGGTTCTGGCATACCCAGCAGGTGATTTTGGCGTGTCAGGGAGGTGGTACCGGTGAGTCGAGCAGGTGGTTCCGGCGTGCTCAGCAGGTGGTTCAGGCGGTTCTGGCAGGTGGTATCCGTCTGTTCGGGGTGTGGTTCCAGCATCTCATGAACACGTTTCTGGCACGTCTGAGATGTGGTTCCAGCCGGCCCGACAGGTGTTTCCGCAGTGTCCGCCAAGCGGGTCTGGCGTAGTTGGCAGGTGATTTTGGCATGACTGGCAGGTGGTTCCAGCAAGCCTGGCAGGTGATTCCAAAGTGTTCACCAACTGGTTGTGGCGTAGCCGGAAGGTGATTTTTGCGTGTCCGGCAGGTGGTTCTGGCGAGTCGAGCAGGTGGTTCCGGCGTGCTCGGCTGGTGCTTCCGGGGTCATTGGCATGGGGTTCTGGCATGTCTGAGAGGTGGTTCCTGCATGCCCGGCAAGTGATTCCGGAGTGTTCGCCAAGTGGTTCTGGCATAGTCGGCAGGTGATTTTGGCATGTCCGGCAGGTGGTTCAGGCGAGTTGAGCAGGTGGTTCCAACGTGCTTGGCAGGTGCTTCCGGCGTCTCCGGCACGTGTTTCTGGCACATCTGACAGGTGGTTCCGGCATGCCCGAAAGGTGATTCCGGTCTGTCCGGTAGGTGGTTCCAGCCTGCACGGCATGTGGTTCTGGTACGTCTCAGAGGTGGTTCCGGCATGCCCGGCAGGTCATCCCAGAGAGTCCTCCAAGTGGTTCTGGCATAACACGCAGGTGATTTTGGCGTGTCTTGCAGGTTGTTCCGTTGTGCTTGGCAGGTGGTTCAGGCTTGGCCGGCAGGTGGTTCCAGACTGTCCAGGACGTGTTTCCAGCTTATCCGGCAGGTGGTTCTGGTACGTATGAGAGGTGGTTCCGCCATGGCTGGCAGGTGATTCCGGACCGTCCCCCAGGTGGTTCTGGCATAGCCAGCAGTTGATATTGACCTGTCCGGCGGGTGGTTCCAGCGAGTCGAAGAGGGGGCTCCGGCGTGCTCGGCAGGTGGTTCCGGTCTGTCCGGTAGGTGATTCCGGCGTGTCCGGCACGTGCTTCCGGCACGTCTGAGAGCTGGTTCCGGCATGAGCGACAGGCGATTTCGGAGTGTCCGCCAGGTGGTTCTGGCGTACCCGGCAGGTGATTTTGGCGTGTCCGGCAGGTGTTTCTGGCGAGTCGAGCAGGTGGCTCCGGCATGCTCGGCAGGTGCTTCCGGCGTCTCCGGCACGTGGTTCTGGTGTGTATGAGAGCTGGTTCCGGCATGTCCGGCAGATGATTCCGGAGTGTCCGCCAAGTGGTTCTGGCATACCCGGCTGGTGATTTGGGCATGTCAGGTAGGTGGTTCCGGCGAGTCGATCAGGTGGCTCCGGCGTGCTCGGCAGGTTGTTCAGACGGGTCTGGCAGGTGTTTTCCGTCTGTTCGGGGTGTGGTTCCAGCATCTCATGCACATGGTTCTGGCACGTCTGAGATGTGGTTCCGGCTGGCCCGACAGGTGTTTCCACACTGTCCGCCAAGTGGTACTGGCGTAGTTGGCAGGTGATTTTGGCATGACCGGCAGTTGGTTCCAGCAAGCCCGGCAGGTGATTCCGAAGTGTTCCCCAAGTGGTTGTGGCGTAGCCGGCAGGTGATTTTTGCGTGTCCGGCAGGTGGTTCTGGCGAGTCGAGCAGGTGGTTCCGGCGTGCTCGGCAGATGCTTCCGGGGTCATTGGCACGTGGTTCTGGCATATCTGAGAGGTGGTTCCGGCATGCCCGGCAGGTGATTCCGGAGTGTTCGCCAAGTGTTTCCGGCGTAGCCGGCAGGTGATTTTGCATGTCCAGCGGTCGTTCCGGCGGGTCGAGCCGGTGGTTCCGGCGTGTCCGGCAGGTGGTTCCGGTCTGTCCGGCAGGTGGTTCTGTGGTGTCCGGCACGAGGTTCAGTCTGAGAGGCTGTGCCGGCATGCCCCTTACGTGATTCTGGCTTGTCCCTGAAGTGGTGCTGGTGTAGCGGGCAGGTGATTTTGGCGTGTCCAGCAGGTGGTTCAGGCGAGTTGAGCAGGTGGTTGCGACGTGCTCGGCAGGTGCTTCCGGCGTCTCCGGCACGTGTTTCTGGCACATCTGACTGGTGGTTCCGGCATGCCCAAAAGTTGATTCCGGTATGTCCGGTAGGTGGTTCCGGCGTGCACGGCACGTGGTTCTGGTAAGTGTCAGAGGTGGTTGCGCATGCCCAACAGGTGATTCCGGACTGTCCGCCACGTGCTTCTGGCACGTCTGAGAGGTGCTTCCACAATGCCCGGCAGGTCATTTCGGAGAGTCGTCCAAGTGGTTCTGGCGTAGCCCGCAGGTGATTATGGCGTGTCCGGCAGGTGGTTCCGCCGTGCTCGGCAGATGGTTCAGGCATGGCCGTCACGTGGTTCCAGTCTGTCCAGGACGTGTTTCCAGCTTCTCCGGCAGGTGGTTCTGGTACGTCTGAGAGGTGGTTCCGCCATGGCTGGCAGGTGATCCCGGACTGTCCCCCAGGTGGTTCTGGCATAGCCAGCAGTTGATATTGGCCTGTCCGGCAGGTGGTTCCAGCGAGTCGAACAGGTGGCTCCGGCGTTCTTGGCAGGTGGTTCCAGTCTGTCCGGTAGGTGTTTCCGGCGTGTCTGGCACGTGCTTCCGGCACGTCTGAGAGGTGGTTCCGTCATGCGCGGCAGGTGATTCCGTAGTGTCCGCCAGGTGGTTCTGGCGTACCCGGCAGGTGATTTTGGCATGTCCGGCAGGTGTTTCTGGCGAGTCGAGCAGGTGGCTCCGGCATGCTCGGCAGGTGCTTCCGGCGTCTCCGGCACTTGGTTCTGGTGTGTCTGAGAGCTGGTTCCGGCATGTCCGGCAGATGATTCCGGAGTGTCCGCCAAGTGGTTCTGGCATACCCAGCAGGTGATTTTGGCGTGTCAGGGAGGTGGTACCGGTGAGTCGAGCAGGTGGTTCCGGCGTGCTCAGCAGGTGGTTCAGGCGGTTCTGGCAGGTGGTATCCGTGTGTTCGGGGTGTGGTTCCAGCATCTCATGAACACGTTTCTGGCACGTCTGAGATGTGGTTCCAGCCGGCCCGACAGGTGTTTCCGCAGTGTCCGCCAAGCGTGTCTGGCGTAGTTGGCAGGTGATTTTGGCATGACTGGCAGGTGGTTCCAGCAAGCCTGGCAGGTGATTCCAAAGTGTTCACCAACTGGTTGTGGCGTAGCTGGCAGGTGATTTTTGCGGGATCGGCAGGTGGTTCTGGCGAGTCGAGCAGGTGGTTCCGGCGTGCTCGGCTGGTGCTTCCGGGGTCATTGGCACGGGGTTCTGGCATGTCTGAGAGGTGGTTCCTGCATGCCCGGCAAGTGATTCCGGAGTGTTCGCCAAGTGGTTCTGGCATAGTCGGCAGGTGATTTTGGCATGTCCGGCAGGTGGTTCAGGCGAGTTGAGCAGGTGGTTCCAACGTGCTTGGCAGGTGCTTCCGGCGTCTCCGGCACGTGTTTCTGGCACATCTGACAGGTGGTTCCGGCATGCCCGAAAGGTGATTCCGGTCTGTCCGGTAGGTGGTTCCAGCCTGCACGGCATGTGGTTCTGGTACGTGTCAGAGGTGGTTGCGCATGCCCAACAGGTGATTCCGGACTGTCCGCCACATGGTTCTGGCACGTCTGAGAGGTGGTTCCGGCATGCCCGGCAGGTCATCCCAGAGAGTCCTCCAAGTGGTTCTGGCATAACACGCAGGTGATTTTGGCGTGTCTGGCAGGTTGTTCCGTTGTGCTTGGCAGGTGGTTCAGGCTTGGCCGGCAGGTGGTTCCAGACTGTCCAGGACGTGTTTCCAGCTTCTCCGGCAGGTGGTTCTTGTACGTCTGAGAGGTGGTTCCGCCATGGCTGGCAGGTGATTCCGGACCATCCCCCAGGTGGTTCTGACATAGCCAGCAGTTGATATTGGCCTGTCCATCAGGTGGTTCCAGCGAGTCGAACAGGTGGCTCCGGCGTGCTCGGCAGGTGGTTCCGGTCTGTCCGGTAGGTGATTCCGGCGTGTCCGGCACGTGCTTCCGGCACGTCTGAGAGGTGGTTCCGGCATGCGCGACAGGTGATTTCGGAGTGTCCGCCAGGTGGTTCTGGCGTACCCGGCAGGTGATTTTGGCGTGTCCGGCAGGTGTTTCTGGCGAGTCGAGCAGGTGGCTCCGGCATGCTCGGCAGGTGCTTCCGGCGTCACCGGCACGTGGTTCTGGTGTGTCTGAGAGCTGGTTCCGGCATGTCCGGCAGATGATTCCGGAGTGTCCGCCAAGTGGTTCTGGCATACCCGGCTGGTGATTTGGGCATGTCAGGTAGGTGGTTCCGGCGAGTCGAGCAGGTGGCTCCGGCGTGCTCGGCAGGTTGTTCAGACGGGTCTGGCAGGTGTTTTCCGTCTGTTCGGGGTGTGGTTCCAGCATCTCATGCACATGGTTCTGGCACGTCTGAGATGTGGTTCCGGCCGGCCCGACAGGTGTTTCCACAGTGTCCGCCAAGTGGTACTGGCGTAGTTGGCAGGTGATTTTGGCATGACCGGCAGGTGGTTCCAGCAAGCCCGGCAGGTGATTCCGAAGTGTTCCCCAACTGGTTGTGGCATAGCCGGCAGGTGATTTTGGCGTGTCCGGCAGGTGGTTCAGGCGAGTTGAGCAGGTGGTTGCGACGTGCTGGGCAGGTGCTTCCGGCATCTCCGGCACGTGTTTCTGGCACATCTGACTGGTGGTTCCGGCATGCCCAAAAGTTGATTCCGGTCTGTCCGGTAGGTGGTTCCGGCGTGCACGGCACGTGGTTCTGGTACGTGTCAGATGTGGTTGCGTATGCCCAACAGGTGATTCCGGACTGTCCGCCACGTGCTTCTGGCACGTCTGAGAGGTGGTTCCAACATGCCCGGCAGGTCATTTCGGAGAGTCGTCCAAGTGGTTCTGGCGTAGCCCGCAGGTGATTTTGGCGTGTCCGGCAGGTGGTTCCGCCGTGCTCGGCAGTTGGTTCAGGCATGGCCGTCACGTGGTTCCAGTCTGTCCAGGACGTGTTTCCAGCTTCTCCGGCAGGTGGTTCTGGTACGTCTGAGAGGTGGTTCCGCCATGGCTGGCAGGTGATTCCGGACCGTCCCCCACTTGGTTCTGGCATAGCCAGCAATTGATATTGGCCTGTCCGGCAGGTGGTTCCAGCGAGTCGAACAGGTGGCTCCGGCGTGCTCGGCAGGTGGTTCCGGTCTGTCCGGTAGGTGATTCCGGCGTGTCCGGCACGTGCTTCCGGCACGTCTGAGAGGTGGTTCCGGCATGCGCGACAGGTGGTTTCGGAGTGTCCGCCAGGTGGTTCTGGCGTACCTGGCAGGTGATTTTGGCGTGTCCGGCAGGTGTTTCTGGCGAGTCGAGCAGGTGGCTACGGCATGCTCGGCAGGTGCTTCCGGCGTCTCCGGCACGTGGTTCTGGTGTGTCTGAGAGCTGGTTCCGGCATGTCCGGCAGATGATTCCGGAGTGTCCGCCAAGTGGTTCTGGCATACCCGGCTGGTGATTTGGGCATGTCAGGTAGGTGGTTCCGGCGAGTCGAGCAGGTGGCTCCGGCGTGCTCGGCAGGTTGTTCAGACGGGTCTGGCAGGTGTTTTCCGTCTGTTCGGGGTGTGGTTCCAGCATCTCATGCACATGGTTCTGGCACGTCTGAGATGTGGTTCCGGCCGGCCCGACAGGTGTTTCCACAGTGTCCGCCAAGTGGTACTGGCGTAGTTGGCAGGTGATTTTGGCATGACCGGCAGGTGGTTGCAGCAAGCCCGGCAGGTGATTCCGAAGTGTTCCCCACCTGGTTGTGGCGTAGCCGGCAGGTGATTTTTGCGTTTCTGGCAGGTGGTTCTGGCGAGTCGAGCACGTTCTTCCGGCGTGCTCGGCAGGTGCTTCCGGGGTCATTGGCACGTGGTTCTGGCATATCTGAGAGGTGGTTCCGGCATGCCCGGCAGGTGATTCCGGAGTGTTCGCCAAGTGTTTCCGGCGTAGCCGGCAGGTGATTTTGCATGTCCAGCGGTCGTTCCGGCGGGTCGAGCCGGGGGTTCCGGCGTGTCCGGCAGGTGGTTCCGGTCTGTCCGGCAGGTGGTTCTGTGGTGTCCGGCACGAGGTTCAGTCTGAGAGGCTGTGCCGGCATGCCCCTCACGTGATTCCGGCTTGTCCCCGAAGTGGTTCTGGCATACCCGGGAGGTGATTTTGGCGTGTCCGGCAGGTGTTTCTGGCGAGTCGAGCAGGTGGCTCCGGCATGCTCGGCAGGTGCTTCCGGCGTCTCCGGCACTTATTTCTGGTGTGTCTGAGAGCTGGTTGCGGCATGTCCGGCAGATGATTCCGGAGTGTCCGCCAAGTGGTTCTGGCATACCCAGCAGGTGATTTTGGCGTGTCAGGGAGGTGGTACCGGTGAGTCGAGCAGGTGGTTCCGGCGTGATCAGCAGGTGGTTCAGGCGGTTCTGGCAGGTGGTATCCGTCTGTTCGGGGTGTGGTTCCAGCATCTCATGAACACGTTTCTGGCACGTCTGAGATGTGGTTCCAGCCGGCCCGACAGGTGTTTCCGCAGTGTCCGCCAAGCGGTTCTGGCGTAGTTGGCAGGTGATTTTGGCATGACTGGCAGGTGGTTCCAGCAAGCCTGGCAGGTGATTCCAAAGTGTTAACCAACTGGTTGTGGCGTAGCCGGCAGGTGATTTTTGCGTGATCGGCAGGTGGTTCTGGCGAGTCGAGCAGGTGGTTCCGGCGTGCTCAGCTGGTGCTTCCGGGGTCATTGGCACGGGGTTCTGGCATGTCTGAGAGGTGGTTCCTGCATGCCCGGCAAGTGATTCCGGAGTGTTCGCCAAGTGGTTCTGGCATAGTCGGCAGGTGATTTTGGCATGTCCGGCAGGTGGTTCAGGCGAGTTGAGCAGGTGGTTCCAACGTGCTTGGCAGGTGCTTCCGGCGTCTCCGGCACGTGTTTCTGGCACATCTGACAGGTGGTTCCGGCATGCCCGAAAGGTGATTCCGGTCTGTCCGGTAGGTGGTTCCAGCCGGCACGGCATGTGGTTCTGGTACGTCTCAGAGGTGGTTGCGCATGCCCAACAGGTGATTCCGGACTGTCCGCCACATGGTTCTGGCACGTCTGAGAGGTGGTTCCGGCATGCCCGGCAGGTCATCCCAGAGAGTCCTCCAAGTGGTTCTGGCATAACACGCAGGTGATTTTTGCGTGTCTTGCAGGTTGTTCCGTTGTGCTTGGCATGTGGTTCAGGCTTGGCCGGCAGGTGGTTCCAGACTGTCCAGGACGTGTTTCCAGCTTCTCCGTCAGGTGGTTCTGGTACCTCTGAGAGGTGGTTCCGCCATGGCTGGCAGGTGATTCTGGACCGTCCCCCAGGTGGTTCTGGCATAGCCAGCAGTTGATATTGGCCTGTCCGGCAGGTGGTTCCAGCGAGTCGAACAGGTGGCTCCGGCGTGCTCGGCAGGTGGTTCCGGTCTGTCCGGTAGGTGATTCCGGTGTGTCCGGCACGTGCTTCCGGCACGTGTGAGAGGTGGTTCCGGCATGCGCGACAGGTGGTTTCGGAGTGTCCGCCAGGTGGTTCTGGCGTACCTGGCAGGTGATTTTGGCGTGTCCGGCAGGTGTTTCTGGCGAGTCGAGCAGGTGGCTACGGCATGCTCGGCAGGTGCTTCCGGCGTCTCCGGCACGTGGTTCTGGTGTGTCTGAGAGCTGGTTCCGGCATGTCCGGCAGATGATTCCGGAGTGTCCGCCAAGTGGTTCTGGCATACCCGGCTGGTGATTTGGGCATGTCAGGTAGGTGGTTCCGGCGAGTCGAGCAGGTGGCTAAGGCATGCTCGGCAGGTTGTTCAGACGGGTCTGGCAGGTGTTTTCCGTCTGTTCGGGGTGTGGTTCCAGCATCTCATGCACATGGTTCTGGCACGTCTGAGATGTGGTTCCGGCCGGCCCGACAGGTGTTTCCACAGTGTCCGCCAAGTGGTACTGGCGTAGTTGGCAGGTGATTTTGGCATGACCGGCAGGTGGTTGCAGCAAGCCCGGCAGGTGATTCCGAAGTGTTCCCCAACTGGTTGTGGCATAGCCGGCAGGTGATTTTGGCGTGTCCGGCAGGTGGTTCAGGCGAGTTGAGCAGGTGGTTGCGACGTGCTGGGCAGGTGCTTCCGGCGTCTCCGGCACGTGTTTCTGGCACATCTGACTGGTGGTTCCGGCATGCCCAAAAGTTGATTCCGGTCTGTCCGGTAGGTGGTTCCGGCGTGCACGGCACGTGGTTCTGGTACGTGTCAGATGTGGTTGCGTATGCCCAACAGGTGATTCCGGACTGTCCGCCACGTGCTTCTGGCACGTCTGAGAGGTGGTTCCAACATGCCCGGCAGGTCATTTCGGAGAGTCGTCCAAGTGGTTCTGGCGTAGCCCGCAGGTGATTTTGGCGTGTCCGGCAGGTGGTTCCGCCGTGCTCGGCAGTTGGTTCAGGCATGGCCGTCACGTGGTTCCAGTCTGTCCAGGACGTGTTTCCAGCTTCTCCGGCAGGTGGTTCTGGTACGTCTGAGAGGTGGTTCCGCCATGGCTGGCAGGTGATTCCGGACCGTCCCCCACTTGGTTCTGGCATAGCCATCAATTGATATTGGCCTGTCCGGCAGGTGGTTCCAGCGAGTCGAACAGGTGGCTCCGGCGTGCTCGGCAGGTGGTTCCGGTCTGTCCGGTAGGTGATTCCGGCGTGTCCGGCACGTGCTTCCGGCACGTGTGAGAGGTGGTTCCGGCATGCGCGACAGGTGGTTTCGGAGTGTCCGCCAGGTGGTTCTGGCGTACCCGGCAGGTGATTTTGGCGTGTCCGGCAGGTGTTTCTGGCGAGTCGAGCAGGTGGCTACGGCATGCTCGGCAGGTGCTTCCGGCGTCTCCGGGACGTGGTTCTGGTGTTTCTGAGAGCTGGTTCCGGCATGTGCGGCAGATGATTCCGGAGTGTCCGCCAAGTGGTTCTGGCATACCCGGCTGGTGATTTGGGCATGTCAGGTAGGTGGTTCCGGCGAGTCGAGCAGGTGGCTCCGGCGTGCTCGGCAGGTTGTTCAGACGGGTCTGGCAGGTGTTTTCCGTCTGTTCGGGGTGTGGTTCCAGCATCTCATGCACATGGTTCTGGCACGTCTGAGATGTGGTTCCGGCCGGCGCGACAGGTGTTTCCACAGTGTCCGCCAAGTGGTACTGGCGTAGTTGGCAGGTGATTTTGGCATGACCGGCAGGTGGTTGCAGCAAGCCCGGCAGGTGATTCCGAAGTGTTCCCCACCTGGTTGTGGCGTAGCCGGCAGGTGATTTTTGCGTTTCTGGCAGGTGGTTCTGGTGAGTCGAGCACGTTCTTCCGGCGTGCTCGGCAGGTGCTTCCGGGGTCATTGGCACGTGGTTCTGGCATATCTGAGAGGTGGTTCCGGCATGCCCGGCAGGTGATTCTGGAGTGTTCGCCAAGTGTTTCCGGCGTAGCCGGCAGGTGATTTTGCATGTCCAGCGGTCGTTCCGGCGGGTCGAGCCGGGGGTTCCGGCGTGTCCGGCAGGTGGTTCCGGTCTGTCCGGCAGGTGGTTCTGTGGTGTCCGGCACGAGGTTCAGTTGAGAGGCTGTGCCGGCATGCCCCTCACGTGATTCCGGCTTGTCCCCGAAGTGGTTCTGGCATACCCGGCAGGTGATTTTGGCGTGTCCGGCAGGTGTTTCTGGCGAGTCGAGCAGGTGGCTCCGGCATGCTCGGCAGTTGCTTCCGGGGTCTCCGGCACTTGGTTCTGGTGTGTCTGAGAGCTGGTTCCGGCATGTCCGGCAGATGATTCCGGAGTGTCCGCCAAGTGGTTCTGGCATACCCAGCAGGTGATTTTGGCGTGTCAGGGAGGTGGTACCGGTGAGTCGAGCAGGTGGTTCCGGCGTGCTCAGCAGGTAGTTCAGGCGGTTCTGGCAGGTGGTATCCGTCTGTTCGGGGTGTGGTTCCAGCATCTCATGAACACGTTTCTGGCACGTCTGAGATGTGGTTCCAGCCGGCCCGACAGGTGTTTCCGCAGTGTCCGCCAAGCGGTTCTGGCGTAGTTGGCAGGTGATTTTGGCATGACTGGCAGGTGGTTGCAGCAAGCCTGGCAGGTGATTCCAAAGTGTTAACCAACTGGTTGTGGCGTAGCCGGCAGGTGATTTTTGCGTGATCGGCAGGTGGTTCTGGCGAGTCGAGCAGGTGGTTCCGGCGTGCTCAGCTGGTGCTTCCGGGGTCATTGGCACGGGGTTCTGGCATGTCTGAGAGGTGGTTCCTGCATGCCCGGCAAGTGATTCCGGAGTGTTCGCCAAGTGGTTCTGGCATAGTCGGCAGGTGATTTTGGCATGTCCGGCAGGTGGTTCAGGCGAGTTGAGCAGGTGGTTCCAACGTGCTTGGCAGGTGCTTCCGGCGTCTCCGGCACGTGTTTCTGGCACATCTGACAGGTGGTTCCGGCATGCCCGAAAGGTGATTCCGGTCTGTCCGGTAGGTGGTTCCAGCCTGCACGGCATGTGGTTCTGGTACGTCTCAGAGGTGGTTGCGCATGCCCAACAGGTGATTCCGGACTGTCCGCCACATGGTTCTGGCACGTCTGAGAGGTGGTTCCGGCATGCCCGGCAGGTCATCCCAGAGAGTCCTCCAAGTGGTTCTGGCATAACACGCAGGTGATTTTGGCGTGTCTTGCAGGTTGTTCCGTTGTGCTTGGCATGTGGTTCAGGCTTGGCCGGCAGGTGGTTCCAGACTGTCCAGGACGTGTTTCCAGCTTCTCCGTCAGGTGGTTCTGGTACCTCTGAGAGGTGGTTCCGCCATGGCTGGCAGGTGATTCTGGACCGTCCCCCAGGTGGTTCTGGCATAGCCAGCAGTTGATATTGGCCTGTCCGGCAGGTGGTTCCAGCGAGTCGAACAGGTGGCTCCGGCGTGCTCGGCAGGTGGTTCCGGTCTGTCCGGTAGGTGATTCCGGCGTGTCCGGCACGTGCTTCCGGCACGTGTGAGAGGTGGGTCCGGCATGCGCGACAGGTGGTTTCGGAGTGTCCGCCAGGTGGTTCTGGCGTACCTGGCAGGTGATTTTGGCGTGTCCGGCAGGTGTTTCTGGCGAGTCGAGCAGGCGGCTACGGCATGCTCGGCAGGTGCTTCCGGCGTCTCCGGCACGCGGTTCTGGTGTGTCTGAGAGCTGGTTCCGGCATGTCCGGCAGATGATTCCGGAGTGTCCGCCAAGTGGTTCTGGCATACCCGGCTGGTGATTTGGGCATGTCAGGTAGGTGGTACCGTCGAGTCGAGCAGGTGGCTAAGGCATGCTCGGCAGGTTGTTCAGACGGGTCTGGCAGGTGTTTTCCGTCTGTTCGGGGTGTGGTTCCAGCATCTCATGCACATGGTTCTGGCACGTCTGAGATGTGGTTCCGGCCGGCCCGACAGGTGTTTCCACAGTGTCCGCCAAGTGGTACTGGCGTAGTTGGCAGGTGATTTTGGCATGACCGGCAGGTGGTTCCAGCAAGCCCGGCAGGTGATTCCGAAGTGTTCCCCAACTGGTTGTGGCATAGCCGGCAGGTGATTTTGGCGTGTCCGGCAGGTGGTTCAGGCGAGTTGAGCAGGTGGTTGCGACGTGCTCGGCAGGTGCTTCCGGCGTCTCCGGCACGTGTTTCTGGCACATCTGACTGGTGGTTCCGGCATGCCCAAAAGTTGATTCCGGTCTGTCCGGTAGGTGGTTCCGGCGTGCACGGCACGTGGTTCTGGTACGTGTCAGATGTGGTTGCGTATGCCCAACAGGTGATTCCGGACTGTCCGCCACATGCTTCTGGCACGTCTGAGAGGTGGTTCCAACATGCCCGGCAGGTCATTTCGGAGAGTCGTCCAAGTGGTTCTGGCGTAGCCCGCAGGTGATTTTGGCGTGTCCGGCAGGTGGTTCCGCCGTGCTCGGCAGTTGGTTCAGGCATGGCCGTCACGTGGTTCCAGTCTGTCCAGGACGTGTTTCCAGCTTCTCCGGCAGGTGGTTCTG
The DNA here is from genome assembly GCF_037783145.1 of Equus przewalskii. Lineage (NCBI taxonomy): Eukaryota > Metazoa > Chordata > Mammalia > Perissodactyla > Equidae > Equus > Equus przewalskii. Next base: position 7,420 of record NW_027227662.1, on the reverse strand, counting down.
GTACGTCTGAGAGGTGGTTCCGCCATGGCTGGCAGGTGATTCCGGACCGTCCCCCAGGTGGTTCTGGCATAGCCAGCAGTTGATATTGGCCTGTCCGGCGGGTGGTTCCAGCGAGTCGAACAGGGGGATCCGGCGTGCTCGGCAGGTGGTTTCGGTCTGTCCGGTAGGTGATTCCGGCGTGTCCGGCACGTGCTTCCGGCACGTCTGAGAGCTGGTTCCGGCATGCGCGACAGGCGATTTCGGAGTGTCCGCCAGGTGGTTCTGGCATACCCGGCAGGTGATTTTGGCGTGTCCGGCAGGTGTTTCTGGCGAGTCGAGCAGGTGGCTCCGGCATGCTCGGCAGGTGCTTCTGGCGTCTCCGGCACGTGGTTCTGGTGTGTATGAGAGCTGGTTCCGGCATGTCCGGCAGATGATTCCGGAGTGTTCGCCAAGTGGTTCTGGCATACCCGGCTTGTGATTTGGGCATGTCAGGTAGGTGGTTCCGGCGAGTCGATGTGGTGGCTCCGGCGTGCTCGGCAGGTTGTTCAGACGGGTCTGGCAGGTGTTTTCCGTCTGTTCGGGGTGTGGTTCCAGCATCTCATGCACATGGTTCTGGCACGTCTGAGATGTGGTTCCGGCCTGCCCGACAGGTGTTTCCACACTGTCCGCCAAGTGGTACTGGCGTAGTTGGCAGGTGATTTTGGCATGACCGGCAGGTGGTTCCAGCAAGCCCAGCAGGTGATTCCGAAGTGTTCCCCAACTGGTTGTGGCGTAGCCGGCAGGTGATTTTTGCGGGATCGGCAGGTGGTTCTGGCGAGTCGAGCAGGTGGTTCCGGCGTGCTCGGCAGGTGCTTCCGGGGTCATTGGCACGTGGTTCTGGCATATCTGCGAGGTGGTTCCGGCATGCCCGGCAGGTGATTCCGGAGTGTCCGCCAGGTGTTTCTGGCGTATCCGGAAGGTGATTTTGGCGTGTCCGGCAGGTGTTTCTGGCGAGTCGAGCAGGTGGCTCCGGCATGCTCGGCAGGTGCTTCCGGCGTCTCCGGCACTTGGTTCTGGTGTGTCTGAGAGCTGGTTCCGGCATGTCCGGCAGATGATTCCGGAGTGTCCGTCAAGTGGTTCTGGCATACCAGCAGGTGATTTTGGCGTGTCAGGGAGGTGGTACCGGTGAGTCGAGCAGGTGGTTCCGGCGTGCTCAGCAGGTGGTTCTGGCGGTTCTGGCAGGTGGTATCCGTCTGTTCGGGGTGTGGTTCCAGCATCTCATGAACACGTTTCTGGCACGTCTGAGATGTGGTTCCAGCCGGCCCGACAGGTGTTTCCGCAGTGTCCGCCAAGCGGTTCTGGCGTAGTTGGCAGGTGATTTTGGCATGACCGGCAGGTGGTTGCAGCAAGCCCGGCAGGTGAGTCCGAAGTGCTCCTCAACTGGTTGTGGCGTAGCCGGCAGGTGATTTTTGCGTGTCCGGCAGGTGGTTCTGGCGAGTCAAGCAGGTGGTTCCGGCGTGCTCGGCAGGTGCTTCCGGTGTCATTGGCACGTGGTTCTGGCATATCTGAGAGATGGTTCCGGCATGCCCGGCAGGTGATTCCGGAGTGTTCGCCAAGTGTTTCCGGCGTGGCCAGCAGGTGATTTTGCATGTCCAGCGGTCGTTCCGGCGGGTCGAGCCGGTGGTTCCGGCGTGTCCGTCAGGTGGTTCCGGTCTGTCCGGCAGGTGGTTCTGTGGTGTCTGGCACGAGGTTCAGTCTGAGAGGCTGTGCCGGCATGCCCCTCACGTGATTCCGGCTTGTCCCCGAAGTGGTGCTGGTGTAGCGGGCAGGTGATTTTGGCGTGTCCGGCAGGTGGTTCAGGCGAGTTGAGCAGGTGGTTGCGACGTGCTGGGCAGGTGCTTCCGGCGTCTCCGGCACGTGTTTCTGGCACATCTGACTGGTGGTTCCGGCATGCCCAAATGTTGATTCCGGTCTGTCCGGTAGGTGGTTCCGGCGTGCACGGCACGTGGTTCTGGTACGTCTCAGAGGTGGTTGCGTATGCCCAACAGGTGATTCCGGACTGTCTGCCACGCGCTTCAGGCACGTCTGAGAGGTGGTTCCAACATGCCTGGCAGGTCATTTCGGAGAGTCGTCCAAGTGGTTCTGGCGTAGCCCGAAGGTGATTTTGGCGTGTCCGGCAGGTGTTTCCGGCGAGTCGAGCAGTTGGCTCCGGCATGCTCGGCAGGTGCTTCCGGCGTCTCCGGCACGTGGTTCTGGTGTGTCTGAGAGCTGGTTCCGGCATGTCCGGCAGATGATTACGGAGTGTCCGCCAAGTGGTTCTGGCATACCCGGCTGGTGATTTTGGCATGTCAGGTAGGTGGTTCCGGCGAGTCGAGCAGGTGCCTCCGGCGTGCTCGGCAGGTTGTTCAGACGGGTCTGGCAGGTGTTTTCCGTCTGTTCGGGGTGTGGTTCCAGCATCTCATGCACATGGTTCTGGCACGTCTGAGATGTGGTTCCGGCCGGCCCGACAGGTGTTTCCACAGTGTCCGCCAAGTGGTACTGGCGTAGTTGGCAGGTGATTTTGGCATGACCGGCAGGTGGTTCCAGCAAGCCCGGCAGGTGAGTCCGAAGTGCTCCCCAACTGGTTGTGGCGTAGCCGGCAGGTGATTTTTGCGTGTCCGGCAGGTGGTTCTGGCGAGTCGAGCAGGTGGTTCCGGCGTGCTCGGCAGGTGCTTCCGGGGTCATTGGGACGTGGTTCTGGCATATCTGAGAGGTGGTTCCGGCATGCCCGGCAGGTGATTCCGGAGTGTTTGCCAAGTGTTTCCGGCGTGGCCGGCAGGTGATTTTGCATGTCCAGCGGTCGTTCCGGTGGGTCGAGCCGGTGGTTCCGGCGTGTCCGGCATGTGGTTCCGGTCTGTCCGGCAGGTGGTTCTTTGGTGTCCGGCACGAGGTTCAGTCTGAGAGGCTGTGCCGGCATGCCCCTCACATGATTCCGGCTTGTCCCCGAAGTGGTGCTGGTGTAGCGGGCAGGTGATTTTGGCATGTCCGGCAGGTGGTTCAGGAGAGTTGAGCAGGTGGTTGCGACGTGCTGGGCAGGTGCTTCCGGCGTCTCCGGCACGTGTTTCTGGCACATCTGACTGGTGGTTCCGGCATGCCCAAAAGTTGATTCCGGTCTGTCCGGTAGGTGGTTCCGGCGTGCAGGGCACGTGGTTCTGGTAAGTGTCAGAGGTGGTTGCGTATGCCCAACAGGTGATTCCGGAGTGTCCGCCACGTGCTTCTGGCACGTCTGAGAGGTGGTTCCAACATGCCCGGCAGGTCATTTCGGAGAGTCGTCCAAGTGGTTCTGGCGTAGCCCGCAGGTGATTATGGCGTGTCCGGCAGGTGGTTCCGCCGTGCTCGGCAGGTGGTTCAGGCATGGCCGTCACGTGGTTCCAGTCTGTCCAGGACGTGTTTCCAGCTTCTCCGGCAGGTGCTCCTGGTACGTCTGAGAGGTGGTTCCGCCATGGCTGGCAGGTGATCCCGGACTGTCCCCCAGGTGGTTCTGGCATAGCCAGCAGTTGATATTGGCCTGTCCGGCAGGTGGTTCCAGCGAGTCGAACAGGTGGCTCCGGTGTTCTTGGCAGGTGGTTCCGGTCTGTCCGGTAGGTGTTTCAGGCGTGTCTGGCAGGTGCTTCCGGCACGTCTGAGAGGTGGTTCCGTCATGCGCGACAGGTGATTCCGGAGTGTCCGCCAGGTGGTTCTGGCGTACCCGGCAGGTGATTTTGGCGTGTCCGGCAGGTGTTTCTGGCGAGTCGAGCAGGTGGCTCCGGCATGCTCGGCAGGTGCTTCCGGCGTCTCCGGCACTTGGTTCTGGTGTGTCTGAGAGCTGGTTCCGGCATGTCCGGCAGATGATTCCGGAGTGTCCGCCAAGTGGTTCTGGCATACCCAGCAGGTGATTTTGGCGTGTCAGGGAGGTGGTACCGGTGAGTCGAGCAGGTGGTTCCGGCGTGCTCAGCAGGTGGTTCAGGCGGTTCTGGCAGGTGGTATCCGTCTGTTCGGGGTGTGGTTCCAGCATCTCATGAACACGTTTCTGGCACGTCTGAGATGTGGTTCCAGCCGGCCCGACAGGTGTTTCCGCAGTGTCCGCCAAGCGGTTCTGGCGTAGTTGGCAGGTGATTTTGGCATGACTGGCAGGTGGTTCCAGCAAGCCTGGCAGGTGATTCCAAAGTGTTCCCCAACTGGTTGTGGCGTAGCCGGCAGGTGATTTTTGCGTGATCGGCAGGTGGTTCTGGCGAGTCGAGCAGGTGGTTCCGGCGTGCTCGGCTGGTGCTTCCGGGGTCATTGGCACGGGGTTCTGGCATGTCTGAGAGGTGGTTCCTGCATGCCCGGCAAGTGATTCCGGAGTGTTCGCCAAGTGGTTCTGGCATAGTCGGCAGGTGATTTTGGCATGTCCGGCAGGTGGTTCAGGCGAGTTGAGCAGGTGGTTCCAACGTGCTTGGCAGGTGCTTCCGGCGTCTCCGGCACGTGTTTCTGGCACATCTGACAGGTGGTTCCGGCATGCCCGAAAGGTGATTCCGGTCTGTCCGGTAGGTGGTTCCAGCCGGCACGGCATGTGGTTCTGGTACGTCTCAGAGGTGGTTGCGCATGCCCAACAGGTGATTCCGGACTGTCCGCCACATGGTTCTGGCACGTCTGAGAGGTGGTTCCGGCATGCCCGGCAGGTCATCCCAGAGAGTCCTCCAAGTGGTTCTGGCATAACACGCAGGTGATTTTGGCGTGTCTGGCAGGTTGTTCCGTTGTGCTTGGCAGGTGGTTCAGGCTTGGCCGGCAGGTGGTTCCAGACTGTCCAGGACGTGTTTCCAGCTTCTCCGGCAGGTGGTTCTGGTACGTCTGAGAGGTGGTTCCGCCATGGCTGGCAGGTGATTCCGGACCGTCCCCCAGGTGGTTCTGGCATAGCCAGCAGTTGATATTGGCCCGTCCGGCAGGTGGTTCCAGCGAGTCGAACAGGTGGCTCCGGCGTGCTCGGCAGGTGGTTCCGGTCTGTCCGGTAGGTGATTCCGGCGTGTCCGGCACGTGCTTCCGGCACGTCTGAGAGGTGGTTCCGGCATGCGCGACAGGTGGTTTCGGAGTGTCCGGCAGGTGGTTCTGGCGTACCCGGCAGGTGATTTTGGAGTGTCCGGCAGGTGTTTCTGGCGAGTCGAGCAGGTGGCTCCGGCATGCTCGGCAGGTGCTTCCGGCGTCTCCGGCACGTGGTTCTGGTGTGTCTGACAGCTGGTTCCGGCATGTCCGGCAGATGATTGCGGAGTGTCCGCCAAGTTGTTCTGGCATACCCGGCTGGTGATTTGGGCATGTCAGGTAGGTGGTTCCGGCGAGTCGAGCAGGTGGCTCCGGTGTGCTCGGCAGGTTGTTCAGACGGGTCTGGCAGGTGTTTTCCGTCTGTTCGGGGTGTGGTTCCAGCATCTCATGCACATGGTTCTGGCACGTCTGAGATGTGGTTCCGGCCGGCCCGACAGGTGTTTCCACAGTGTCCGCCAAGTGGTACTGGCGTAGTTGGCAGGTGATTTTGGCATGACCGGCAGGTGGTTCCAGCAAGCCCGGCAGGTGATTCCGAAGTGTTCCCCAACTGGTTGTGGCGTAGCCGGCAGGTGATTTTTGCGTGTCCGGCAGGTGGTTCTGGCGAGTCGAGCAGGTGGTTCCGGCGTGCTCGGCAGGTGCTTCCGGGGTCATTGGCACGTGGTTCTGGCATATCTGAGAGGTGGTTCCGGCATGCCCGGCAGGTGATTCCGGAGTGTTCGCCAAGTGTTTCCGGCGTAGCCGGCAGGTGATTTTGCATGTCCAGCGGTCGTTCCGGCGGGTCGAGCCGGTGGTTCCGGCGTGTCCGGCAGGTGGTTCCGGTCTGTCCGGCAGGTGGTTCTGTGGTGTCCGGCACGAGGTTCAGTCTGAGAGGCTGTGCCGGCATGCCCCTCAGGTGATTCCGGCTTGTCCCCGAAGTGGTGCTGGTGTAGCGGGCAGGTGATTTTGGCGTGTCCGGCAGGTGGTTCAGGCGAGTTGAGCAGGTGGTTGCGACGTGCTCGGCAGGTGCTTCCGGCGTCTCCGGCACGTGTTTCTGGCACATCTGACTGGTGGTTCCGGCATGCCCGAAAGGTGGTTCCGGTCTGTCCGGTAGGTGGTTCCGGCGTGCACGGCACGTGGTTCTGGTACGTGTCAGAGGTGGTTGCGTATGCCCAACAGGTGATTCCGGACTGTCCACAACGTGCTTCTGGCACGTCTGAGAGGTGATTCCAACATGCCCGGCAGGTCATTTCGGAGAGTCGTCCAACTGGTTCTGGCGTAGCCCGCAGGTGATTTTGGCGTGTCCGGAAGGTGGTTCCGCCGTGCTCGGCAGGTGGTTCAGGCATGGCCGTCACGTGGTTCCAGTCTGTCCAGGACGTGTTTCCAGCTTCTCCGGCAGGTGGTTCTGGTACGTCTGAGAGGTGGTTCCGCCATGGCTGGTAGGTGATCCCGGACTGTCCCCCAGGTGGTTCTGGCATAGCCAGCAGTTGATATTGGCCTGTCCGGCAGGTGGTTCCAGCGAGTCGAACAGGTGGCTCCAGCGTTCTTGGCAGGTGGTTCCGGTCTGTCCGGTAGGTGTTTCCGGCGTGTCTGGCACGTGCTTCCGGGACGTCTGAGAGGTGGTTCCGTCATGCGCGACAGGTGATTCCGGAGTGTCCGCCAGGTGGTTCTGGCGTACCCGGCAGGTGATTTTGGCGTGTCCGGCAGGTGTTTCTGGCGAGTCGAGCACGTGGCTCCGGCATGCTCGGCGGTGCTTCCGGCGTCTCCGGCACTTGGTTCTGGTGTGTCTGAGAGCTGGTTCCGGCATGTCCGGCAGATGATTCCGGAGTGTCCGCCAGGTGGTTCTGGCGTACCTGGCAGGTGTTTCTGGCGAGTCGAGAAGGTGGCTGCGGCATGCTCGGCAGGTGCTTCCGGCGTCTCCGGCACTTGGTTCTGGTGTGTCTGAGAGCTGGTTCCGGCATGTCCGGCAGATGATTCCGGAGTGTCCGCCAAGTGGTTCTGGCATACCCAGCAGGTGATTTTGGCGTGTCAGGGAGGTGGTACCGGTGAGTCGAGCAGGTGGTTCCGGCGTGCTCAGCAGGTGGTTCAGGCGGTTCTGGCAGGTGGTATCCGTCTGTTCGAGGTGTGGTTCCAGCATCTCATGAACACGTTTCTGGCACGTCTGAGATGTGGTTCCAGCCGGCCCGACAGGTGTTTCCGCAGTGTCCACCAAGCGGTTCTGGCGTAGTTGGCAGGTGATTTTGGCATGACTGGCAGGTGGTTCCAGCAAGCCTGGCAGGTGATTCCAAAGTGTTCACCAACTGGTTGTGGCGTAGCCGGCAGGTGATTTTTGCGTGATCGGCAGGTGGTTCTGGCGAGTCGAGCAGGTGGTTCCGGCGTGCTCGGCTGGTGCTTCCGGGGTCATTGGCACGGGGTTTTGGCCATGTCTGAGAGGTGGTTCCTCCATGCCCGG
>NW_027227661.1:0-42928 GCF_037783145.1 Equus przewalskii | reverse complement strand
TCGGCAGGTGGTTCTGGCGAGTCGAGCAGGTGGTTCCGGCGTGCTCGGCTGGTGCTTCCGGGCTGTCCGGTAGGTGATTCCGGCGTGTCCGGCACGTGCTTCCGGCACGTCTGAGAGGTGGTTCCGGCATGCGCGGCAGGTGATTCCCTAGCGTCCGCCAGGTGGTTCTGGCATACCCGGCAGGTGATTTTGGCGTGTCCGGCAGGTGTTTCTGGCGAGTCGAGCAGGTGGCTCCGTCATGCTCGGCAGGTGCTTCCGGCGTCTCCGGCACTTGGTTCTGGTGTGTCTGAGAGCTGGTTCCAGCATGTCCGGCAGATGATTCCGGAGTGTCCGCCAAGTGGTTCGGGCATACCCGGCTGGTGATTTGGGCATGTCAGGTAGGTGGTTCCGGCGAGTCGAGCAGGTGGCTCCGGCGTGCTCGGCAGGTTGTTCAGACGGGTCTGGCAGGTGTTTTCCGTCTGTTCGGGGTGTGGTTCCAGCATCTCATGCACATGGTTCTGGCACGTCTGAGATGTGGTTCCGGCCGGCCCGACAGGTGTTTCCGCAGTGTCCGCCAAGCGGTTCTGGCGTAGTTGGCAGGTGATTTTGGCGTGACCGGCAGGTGGTTCCAGCAAGCCTGGCACGTGATTCCAAAGTGTTCACCAACTGGTTGTGGCGTAGCCGGCAGGTGATTTTTGCGTGATCGGCAGGTGGTTCTGGCGAGTCGAGCAGGTGTTTCCGGCGTGCTCGGCTGGTGCTTCCGGGGTGACTGGCACGGGGTTCTGGCATGTCTGAGAGGTGGTTCCTGCATGCGCGGCAGGTGATTCCGTAGTGTCCGACAGGTGGTTCTGGCATACCCGGCAGGTGATTTTGGCGTGTCCGGCAGGTGTTTCTGGCGAGTCGAGCAGGTGGCTCCGGCATGCTCGGGAGGTGCTTCCGGCGTCTCCGGCACTTGGTTCTGGTGTGTCTGACAGCTGGTTCCGGCATGTCCGGCAGATGATTCCGGAGTGTCCGTCAAGTGGTTCTGGCATACCAGCAGGTGATTTTGGCGTGTCAGGGAGGTGGTTACCGGTGAGTCGAGCAGGTGGTTCCGGCGTGCTCAGCAGGTGGTTCTGGCGGTTCTGGCAGGTGGTATCCGTCTGTTCGGGGTGTGGTTCCAGCATCTCATGAACACGTTTCTGGCACGTCTGAGATGTGGTTCCAGCCGGCCCGACAGGTGTTTCCGCAGTGTCCGCCAAGCGGTTCTGGCGTAGTTGGCAGGTGATTTTGGCATGACTGGCAGGTGGTTCCAGCAAGCCTGGCAGGTGATTCCAAAGTGTTCACCAACTGGTTGTGGCGTAGCCGGCAGGTGATTTTTGCGTGATCGGCAGGTGGTTCTGGCGAGTCGAGCAGGTGGTTCCGGCGTGCTCGGCAGGTGCTTCCGGGGTCATTGGCACGTGGTTCTGGCATATCAGAGAGGTGGTTCCGGCATGCCCGGCAGGTGATTCCGGAGTGTTCGCCAAGTGTTTCCGGCGTAGCCGGCAGGTGATTTTGCATGTCCAGCGGTCGTTCCGGAGGGTCGAGCCGGTGGTTCCGGCGTGTCCGGCAGGTGGTTCCAATCTGTCCGGCAGGTGGTTCTGTGGTGTCCGGCACGAGGTTCAGTCTGAGAGGCTGTGCCGGCATGCCCCTCACGTGATTCCGGCTTGTCCCCGAAGTGGTGCTGGTGTAGCGGGCAGGTGGTTTTGGCATGTCCGGCAGGTGGTTCAGGCGAGTTGAGCAGGTGGTTGCGACGTGCTCGGCAGGTGCTTCCGGCGTCTCCGGGACATGTTTCTGGCACATCTGACTGGTGGTTCCGGCATGCCCAAAAGTTGATTCCGGTCTGGCCGGTAGGTGGTTCCGGCGTGCACGGCACATGGTCCTGGTACGTGTCAGAGGTGGTTGCGTATGCCCAACAGGTGATTCCGGACTGTCCGCCACGTGCTTCTGGCACGTCTGAGAGGTGGTTCCAACATGCCCGGCAGGTCATTTCGGAGAGTCGTCCAAGTGGTTCTGGCGTAGCCCGCAGGTGATTTTGGCGTGTCCGGCAGGTGGTTCCGCCGTGCTCGGCAGTTGGTTCAGGCATGGCCGTCACGTGGTTCCAGTCTGTCCAGGACGTGTTTCAAGCTTCTCCGGCAGGTGGTTCTGGTACGTCTGAGAGGTGGTTCCGCCATGGCTGGCAGGTGATCCCGGACTGTCCCCCAGGTGGTTCTGGCATAGCCAGCAGTTGATATTGGCCTGTCCGGCTGGTGGTTCCAGCGAGTCGAACAGGTGGCTCCGGCGTTCTGGGCAGGTGGTTCCGGTCTGTCCGGTAGGTGATTCCGGCGTGTCTGGCACGTGCTTCCGGCACGTCTGAGAGGTGGTTCCGGCATGCGCGGCAGGTGATTCCATAGTGTCCGGAAGGTGGTTCTGGCATACCCGGCAGGTGATTTTGGCGTGCCCGGCAGGTGTTTCTGGCGAGTCGAGCAGGTGGCTCCGGCATGCTCGGCAGGTGCTTCCGGCGTCTCCGGCACTTGGTTCTGGTGTGTCTGAGAGATGGTTCCGGCATGTCCGGCAGATGATTCCGGAGTGTCCGCCAAGTGGTTCTGGCATACCCAGCAGGTGATTTTGGCGTGTCAGGGAGGTGGTACCGGTGAGTCGAGCAGGTGGTTCCGGCGTGCTCAGCAGGTGGTTCAGGCGGTTCTGGCAGGTGGTATCCGTCTGTTCGGGGTGTGGTTCCAGCATCTCATGAACACGTTTCTGGCACGTCTGAGATGTGGTTCCAGCCGGCCCGACAGGTGTTTCCGCAGTGTCCGCCAAGCGGGTCTGGCGGAGCTGGCAGGTGATTTTGGCATGACTGGCAGGTGGTTCCAGCAAGCCTGGCAGGTGATTCCAAAGTGTTCACCAACTGGTTGTCGCGTATCCGGCAGGTGATTTTTGCGTGATCGGCAGGTGGTTCTGGCGAGTCGAGCAGGTGGTTCCGGCGTGCTCGTCTGGTGCTTCCGGGGTCATTGGCACGGGGTTCTGGCATGTCTGAGAGGTGGTTCCTGCATGCCCGGCAAGTGATTCCGGAGTGTTCGCCAAGTGGTTCTGGCATAGTCGGCAGGTGATTTTGGCATGTCCGGCAGGTGGTTCAGGCGAGTTGAGCAGGTGGTTCCAACGTGCTTGGCAGGTGCTTCCGGCGTGTCCGGCCCGTGTTTCTGGCACATCTGACAGGTGGTTCCGGCATGCCCGAAAGGTGATTCCGGTCTGTCCGGTAGGTGGTTCCAGCCGGCACGGCATGTGGTTCTGGTACGTCTCAGAGGTGGTTGCGCATGCCCAACAGGTGATTCCGGACTGTCCGCCACATGGTTCTGGCACGTCTGAGAGGTGGTTCCGGCATGCCCGGCAGGTCATCCCAGAGAGTCCTCCAAGTGGTTCTGGCATAACACGCAGGTGATTTTGGCGTGTCTGGCAGGTTGTTCCGTTGTGCTTGGCATGTGGTTCAGGCTTGGCCGGCAGGTGGTTCCAGAATGTCCAGGACGTGTTTCCAGCTTCTCCGGCAGGTGGTTCTGGTACGTCTGAGAGGTGGTTCCGCCATGGCTGGCAGGTGATTCCGGACCGTCCCCCAGGTGGTTCTGGCATAGCCAGCAGTTGATATTGGCCTGTCCAGCAGGTGGTTCCAGCGAGTCGAACAGGTGGCTCCGGCGAGCTCGGCAGGGGGTTCCGGTCTGTCCGGTAGGTGATTCCGGCGTGTCCGGCTCGTGCTTCCGGCACGCCTGAGAGGTGGTTCCGGCATGCGCGACAGGTGATTTCGGAGTGTCCGCCAGGTGGTTCTGGCGTAACCGGCAGGTGATTTTGGCGCGTCCGGCAGGTGTTTCTGGCGAGTCGAGCAGGTGGCTGCGGCATGCTCGGCAGGTGCTTCCGGCGTCTCCGGCACGTGGTTCTGGTGTGTCTGAGAGCTGGTTCCGGCATGTCCGGCAGATGATTCCGGAGTGTCCGCCAAGTGGTTCTGGCATATCCGGCTGGTGATTTGGGCATGTCAGGTAGGTGGGTCCGGCGAGTCGAGCAGGTGGCTCCGGCGTGCTCCGCAGGTTGTTCAGACGGGTCTGGCAGGTGTTTTCCGTCTGTTCGGGGTGTGGTTCCAGCATCTCATGCACATGGTTCTGGCACGTCTGAGATGTGGTTCCGGCCGGCCCGACAGGTGTTTCCACAGTGTCCGCCAAGTGGTACTGGCGTAGTTGGCAGGTGATTTTGGCATGACCGGCAGGTGGTTCCAGCAAGCCCGGCAGGTGATTCCAAAGTGTTCCCCAACTGGTTGTGGCGTAGCCGGCAGGTGATTTTTGCGTGTCCGGCAGGTGGTTCTGGCGGGTCGAGCAGGTGGTTCCGGCGTGCTCGGCAGGTGCTTCCGGGGTCATTGGCACGTGGTTCTGGCATATCTGAGAGGTGGTTCCGGCATGCCCGGCAGGTGATTCCGGAGTGTTCGCCAAGTGTTTCCGGCGTAGCCGGCAGGTGATTTTGCATGTCCAGCGGTCGTTCCGGCGGGTCGAGCCGGTGGTTCCGGCGTGTCCGGCAGGTGGTTCCGGTCTGTCCGGCAGGTGGTTCTGTGGTGTCCGGCACGAGGTTCAGTCTGAGAGGCTGTGCCGGCATGCCCCTCACGTGATTCCGGCTTGTCCCCGAAGTGGTGCTGGTGTAGCGGGCAGGTGATTTTGGCGTGTCCGGCAGGTGGTTCAGGCGAGTTGAGCAGGTGGTTGCGACGTGCTCGGCAGGTGCTTCCGGCGTCTCCGGCACGTGTTTCTGGCACATCTGACTGGTGGTTCCGGCATGCCCGAAAGGTGATTCCGGTCTGTCCGGTAGGTGGTTCCGGCGTGCACGGCACGTGGTTCTGGTACGTGTCAGAGGTGGTTGCGTATGCCCAACAGGTGATTCCGGACTGTCCACAACGTGCTTCTGGCACGTCTGAGAGGTGGTTCCAACATGCCCGGCAGGTCATTTCGGAGAGTCGTCCAACTGGTTCTGGCGTAGCCCGCAGGTGATTTTGGCGTTTCCGGAAGGTGGTTCTGCCGTGCTCGGCAGGTGGTTCAGGCATGGCCGTCACGTGGTTCCAGTCTGTCCAGGACGTGTTTCCAGCTTCTCCGGCAGGTGGTTCTGGTACGTCTGAGAGGTGGTTCCGCCATGGCTGGTAGGTGATCCCGGACTGTCCCCCAGGTGGTTCAGGAATAGCCAGCAGTTGATATTGGCCTGTCCGGCAGGTGGTTCCAGCGAGTCGAACAGGTGGCTCCAGCGTTCTTGGCAGGTGGTTCCGGTCTGTCCGGTAGGTGTTTCCGGCGTGTCTGGCACGTGCTTCCGGCACGTCTGAGAGGTGGTTCCGTCATGCGCGACAGGTGATTCCGGAGTGTCCGCCAGGTGGTTCTGGCGTACCCGGCAGGTGATTTTGGCGTGTCCGGCAGGTGTTTCTGGCGAGTCGAGCAGGTGGCTCCGGCATGCTCGGCGGTGCTTCCGGCGTCTCCGGCACTTGGTTCTGGTGTGTCTGAGAGCTGGTTCCGGCATGTCCGGCAGATGATTCCGGAGTGTCCGCCAGGTGGTTCTGGCGTACCCGGCAGGTGTTTCTGGCGAGTCGAGCAGGTGGCTGCGGCATGCTCGGCAGGTGCTTCCGGCGTCTGCGGCACTTGGTTCTGGTGTGTCTGAGAGCTGGTTCCGGCATGTCCGGCAGATGATTCCGGAGTGTCCGCCAAGTGGTTCTGGCATACCCAGCAGGTGATTTTGGCGTGTCAGGGAGGTGGTACCGGTGAGTCGAGCAGGTGGTTCCGGCGTGCTCAGCAGGTGGTTCAGGCGGTTCTGGCAGGTGGTATCCGTCTGTTCGGGGTGTGGTTCCAGCATCTCATGAACACGTTTCTGGCACGTCTGAGATGTGGTTCCAGCCGGCCCGACAGGTGTTTCCGCAGTGTCCGCCAAGCGGTTCTGGCGTAGTTGGCAGGTGATTTTGGCATGACTGGCAGGTGGTTCCAGCAAGCCTGGCAGGTGATTCCAAAGTGTTCCCCAACTGGTTGTGGCATAGCCGGCAGGTGGTTTTTGCGTGATCGGCAGGTGGTTCTGACGAGTCGAGCAGGTGGTTCCGGCGTGCTCGGCTGGTGCTTCCGGGGTCATTGGCACGGGGTTCTGGCATGTCTGAGAGGTGGTTCCTGCATGCCCGGCAAGTGATTCCGGAGTGTTCGCCAAGTGGTTCTGGCATAGTCGGCAGGTGATTTTGGCATGTCCGGCAGGTGTTTCAGGCGAGTTGAGCAGGTGGTTCCAACGTGCTTGGCAGGTGCTTCCGGCGTCTCCGGCACGTGTTTCTGGCACATCTGACAGGTGGTTCCGGCATGCCCGAAAGGTGATTCCGGTCTGTCCGGTACGTGGCTCCAGCCGGCACGGCATGTGGTTCTGGTACGTCTCAGAGGTGGTTGCGCATGCCCAACAGGTGATTCCGGACTGTCCGCCACATGGTTCTGGCACGTCTGAGAGGTGGTTCCGTCATGCGCGACAGGTGATTCCGGAGTGTCCGACAGGTGGTTCTGGCGTACCCGGCAGGTGATTTTGGCGTGTCCGGAAGGTGTTCCTGGCGAGTCGAGCAGGTGGCTCCGGCATGCTCGGCAGGTGCTTCCGGCGTCTCCGGCACTTGGCTCTGGTGTGTCTGAGAGCTGGTTCCGGCATGTCCGGCAGATGATTCCGGAGTGTCCGCCAAGTGGTTCTGGCATACCCAGCAGGTGATTTTGGCGTGTCAGGGAGGTGGTACCGGTGAGTCGAGCAGGTGGTTCCGGCATGCTCAGCAGGTGGTTCAGGCGGTTCTGGCAGGTGGTATCCGTCTGTTCGGGGTGTGGTTCCAGCATCTCATGAACACGTTTCTGGCACGTCTGAGATGTGGTTCCAGCCGGCCCGACAGGTGTTTCCGCAGTGTCCGCCAAGCGGTTCTGGCGTAGTTGGCAGGTGATTTTGGCATGACTGGCAGGTGGTTCCAGCAAGCCTGGCAGGTGATTCCAAAGTGTTCACCAACTGGTTGTGGCATAGCCGGCAGGTTATTTTTGCGTGATCAGCAGGTGGTTCTGGCGAGTCGAGCAGGTGGTTCCGGCGTTCTCGGCTGGTGCTTCCGGGGTCATTGGCACGGGGTTCTGGCACGTCTGAGAGGTGGTTCCTGCATGCCCGGCAAGTGATTCCGGAGTGTTCGCCAAGTGGTTCTGGCATACCTGGCTGGTGATTTGGGCATGTCTGGTAGGTGGCTCCGGCGTGCTCGGCAGGTTGTTCAGACGGGTCTGGCAGGTGTTTTCCGTCTGTTCGGGGTGTGGTTCCAGCATCTCATGCACATGGTTCTGGCACGTCTGAGATGTGGTTCCGGCCGGCCCGACAGGTGTTTCCACAGTGTCCGCCAAGTGGTACTGGCGTAGTTGGCAGGTGATTTTGGCATGACCGGCAGGTCGTTCCAGCAAGCCCGGCAGGTGATTCCGAAGTGTTCCCCAACTGGTTGTGGCGTAGCCGGCAGGTGATTTTGGCGTGTCCGGCAGGTGGTTCTGGCGAGTCGAGCAGGTGGTTCCGGCGTGCTCGGCAGGTGCTTCCGGGGTCATTGGCACGTGGTTCTGGCATATCTGAGAGGTGGTTCCGGCATGCCCGGCAGGTGATTCCGGAGTGTTCGCCAAGTGTTTCCGGCGTAGCCGGCAGGTGATTTTGCATGTCCAGCGGTCGTTCCGGCGGGTCGAGCCGGTGGTTTCGGCGTGTCCGGCAGGTGGTTCCGGTCTGTCCGGCAGGTGGTTCTGTGGTGTCCGGCACGAGGTTCAGTCTGAGAGGCTGTGCCGGCATGCCCCTCACGTGATTCCGGCTTGTCCCCGAAGTGGTGCTGGTGTAGCGGGCAGGTGATTTTGGCGTGTCCGGCAGGTGGTTCAGGCGAGTTGAGCAGGTGGTTGCGACGTGCTCGGTAGGTGCTTCCGGCGTCTCCGGCACATGTTTCTGGCACATCTGACTGGTGGTTCCGGCATGCCCAAAAGTGGATTCCGGTCTGTCCGGTAGGTGGTTCCGGCGTGCACGGCACGTGGTTCTGGTACGTGTCAGAGGTGGTTGCGTATGCCCAACAGGTGATTCCGGACTGTCCGCCACGTGCTTCTGGCACGTCTGAGAGGTGGTTCCAACATGCCCGGCAGGTCATTTCGGAGAGTCGTCCAAGTGGTTCTGGCGTAGCCCGCAGGTGATTTTGGCGTGTCCGGCCGGTGGTTCCGCCGTGCTCGGCAGGTGGTTCAGGCATGGCCGTCACGTGGCTCCAGTCTGTCCAGGACGTGTTTCCAGCTTCTCCGGCAGGTGGTTCTGGTACGTCTGAGAGGTGGTTCCGCCATGGCTGGCAGGTGATCCCGGACTGTCCCCCAGGTGGTTCTGGCATAGCCAGCAGTTGATATTGGCCTGTCCGGCAGGTGGTTAGAGCGAGTCAAACGGGTGGCTCCGGCGTTCTTGGCATGTGTTTCCGGTCTGTCCGGTAGGTGTTTCCGGCGTGTCTGGCACGTGCTTCCGGCACGTCTGAGAGGTGGTTCCGGCATGCGCGGCAGGTGATTCCGTAGTGTCCGCCAGGTGGTTCTGGCATACCCGGCAGGTGATTTTGGCGTGTCCGGCAGGTGTTTCTGGCGACTCGAGCAGGTGGCTCCGGCATGCTCGGCAGGTGCTTCCGGCGTCTCCGGCACTTGGTTCTGGTGTGTCTGAGAGCTGGTTCCGGCATGTCCGGCAGATGATTCCGGAGTGTCCGGCAAGTGGTTCTGACATACCCAGCAGGTGATTTTGGCTTGACAGGGAGGTGGTACCGGTGAGTCGAGCAGGTGGTTCCGGCGTGCTCAGCAGGTGGTTCAGGCGGTTCTGGCAGGTGGTATCCGTCTGCTCGGGGTGTGGTTAAAGCATCTCAAGAACACGTTTCTGGCACGTCTGAGATGTGGTTCCAGCCGGCCCGACAGGTGTTTCCGCAGTGTCTGCCAAGCGGTTCTGGCGTAGTTGGCAGGTGATTTTGGCATGACTGGCAGGTGGTTCCAGCAAGCCTGGCAGGTGATTCCAAAGTGTTCACCAACTGGTTGTGGCATAGCCGGCAGGTGATTTTGGCATGTCCGGCAGGTGGTTCAGGCGAGTTGAGCAGGTGGTTCCAACGTGCTTGGCAGGTGCTTCCGGCGTCTCCGGCACGTGTTTCTGGCACATCTGACAGGTGGTTCCGGCATGCCCGAAAGGTGATTCCTGTCTGTCCGGTAGGTGGTTCCAGCCGGCACGGCATGTGGTTCTGGTACGTCTCAGATGTGGTAGCGCATGCCCAACAGGTGATTCCGGACTGTCCGCCACATGGTTCTGGCACGTCTGAGAGGAGGTTCCGGCATGCCCGGCAGGTCATCCCAGAGAGTCCTCCAAGTGGTTCTGGCATAACACGCAGGTGATTTTGGCGTGTCTGGCAGGTTGTTCCGTTGTGCTTGGCAGGTGGTTCAGGCTTGGCCGGCAGGTGGTTCCAGACTGTCCAGGACGTGTTTCCAGCTTCTCCGGCACGTGGTTCTGGTGTGTCTGAGAGCTGGATCCGGCATGTCCGGCAGATGATTCCGGAGTGTCCGCCAAGTGGTTCTGGCATACCCGGCTGGTGATTTGGGCATGTCAGGTAGGTGGTTCCGGCGAGTCGAGCAGGTGGCTCCGGCGTGCTCGGCAGGTTGTTCAGACGGGTCTGGCAGGTGTTTTCCGTCTGTTCGGGGTGTGGTCCCAGCATCTCATGCACATGGTTCTGGCACATCTGAGATGTGGTTCCGGCCGGCCCGACAGGTGTTTCCACAGTGTCCGCCAAGTGGTACTGGCGTAGTTGGCAGGTGATTTTGGCATGACCGGCAGGTGGTTCCAGCAAGCCCGGCAGGTGATTCCGAAGTGTTCCCCAACTGGTTGTGGCGTAGCCGGCAGGCGATTTTTGCGTGTCCGGCAGGTGGTTCAGGCGAGTCGAGCAGGTGGTTCCGGCGTGCTCGGCTGGTGCTTCCGGGGTCATTGGCACGGGGTTCTGTCATGTCTGAGAGGTGGTTCCTGCATGCCCGGCAAGTGATTCCGGAGTGTTCGCCAAGTGGTTCTGGCATAGTCGGCAGGTGATTTTGGCATGTCCGGCAGGTGGTTCAGGCGAGTTGAGCAGGTGGTTCCAACGTGCTTGGCAGGTGCTTCCGGCGTCTCCGGCACGTGTTTCTGGCACATCTGACAGGTGGTTCCGGCATGCCCGAAAGGTGATTCCGGTCTGTCCGGTAGGTGGTTCCAGCCTGCACGGCATGTGGTTCTGGTACGTCTCAGAGGTGGTTGCGCATGCCCAACAGGTGATTCCGGACTGTCCGCCACATGGTTCTGGCACGTCTGACTGGTGGTTCCGGCATGCCCAAAAGTGGATTCCGGTCTGTCCGGTAGGTGGTTCCGGCGTGCACGGCACGTGGTTCTGGTACGTGTCAGAGGTGGTTGCGTATGCCCAACAGGTGATTCCGGACTGTCCGCCACGTGCTTCTGGCACGTCTGAGAGGTGGTTCCAACATGCCCGGCAGGTCATTTCGGAGAGTCGTCCAAGTGGTTCTGGCGTAGCCCGCAGGTGATTTTGGCGTGTCCGGCCGGTGGTTCCGCCGTGCTCGGCAGGTGGTTCAGGCATGGCCGTCACGTGGCTCCAGTCTGTCCAGGACGTGTTTCCAGCTTCTCCGGCAGGTGGTTCTGGTACGTCTGAGAGGTGGTTCCGCCATGGCTGGCAGGTGATCCCGGACTGTCCCCCAGGTGGTTCTGGCATAGCCAGCAGTTGATATTGGCCTGTCCGGCAGGTGGTTCCAGCGAGTCGAACAGGTGGCTCCGGCGTTCTTGGCAGGTGGTTCCGGTCTGTCCGGTAGGTGTTTCCGGCGTGTCTGGCACGTGCTTCCGGCACGTCTGAGAGGTGGTTCCGGCATGCGCGGCAGGTGATTCCGTAGTGTCCGCCAGGTGGTTCTGGCATACCCGGCAGGTGATTTTGGCGTGTCCGGCAGGTGTTTCTGGCGACTCGAGCAGGTGGCTCCGGCATGCTCGGCAGGTGCTTCCGGCGTCTCCGGCACGTGGTTCTGGTGTGTCTGAGAGCTGGTTCCGGTATGTCAGGCAGATGATTCCGGAGTGTCCGCCAAGTGGTTCTGGCATACCCGGCTGGTGATTTGGGCATGTCAGGTAGGTGGTTCCGGCGAGTCGAGCAGGTGGCTCCGGCGTGCTCGGCAGGTTGTTCAGACGGGTCTGGCAGGTGTTTTCCGTCTGTTCGGGGTGTGGTTCCAGCATCTCATGCACGTGGTTCTGGCACGTCTGAGATGTGGTTCCGGCCGGCCCGACAGGTGTTTCCGCAGTGTCCGCCAAGTGGTACTGGCGTAGTTGGCAGGTGATTTTGGCATGACCGGCAGGTGGTTCCAGCAAGCCCGGCAGGTGATTCCGAAGTGTTCCCCAACTGGTTGTGGCGTAGCCGGCAGTTGATTTCTGCGTGTCCGGCAGGTGGTTCTGGCGAGTCGAGCAGGTGGTTCCGGCGTGCTCGGCAGGTGCTTCCGGGGTCATTGGCACGTGGTTCTGGCATATCTGAGATGTGGTTCCGGCATGCCCGGCAGGTGATTCCGGAGTGTTCGCCAAGTGTTTCCGGCGTAGCCGGCAGGTGATTTTGCATGTCCAGCGGTCGTTCCGGCGGGTCGAGCCGGTGGTTCCGGCGTGTCCGGCAGGTGGTTCCGGTCTGTCCGGCAGGTGGTTCTGTGGTGTCCGGCACGAGGTTCAGTCTGAGAGGCTGTGCCGGCATGCCCCTCACGTGATTCCGGCTTGTCCCCGAAGTGGTGCTGGTGTAGCGGGCAGGTGATTTTGGCGTGTCCGGCAGGTGGTTCAGGCGAGATGATCAGGTGGTTGCGACGTGCTCGGCAGGTGCTTCCGGCGTCTCCGGCACGTGTTTCTGGCACATCTGACTGGTGGTTCCGGCATGCCCAAAAGTTGATTCCGGTCTGTCCGTTAGGTGGTTCCGGGGTGAACGGCACGTGGTTCTGGTACGTGTCAGAGGTGGTTGCGTATGCCCAACAGGTGATGCCGCACTGTCCGCCACGTGCTTTTGGCACGTCTGAGAGGTGGTTCCAACATGCCCGGCAGGTCATTTCGGAGAGTCGTCCAAGTGGTTCTGGCGTAGCCCGCAGGTGATTTTGGCGTTTCCGGCAGGTGG
The DNA here is from genome assembly GCF_037783145.1 of Equus przewalskii. Lineage (NCBI taxonomy): Eukaryota > Metazoa > Chordata > Mammalia > Perissodactyla > Equidae > Equus > Equus przewalskii. The sequence goes on along the minus strand of NW_027227661.1, from coordinate 30,789 downwards.
TTCCGCCGTGCTCGGCAGGTGGTACAGGCATGGCCGTCACGGGGTTCCAGTCTGTCCAGGACGTGTTTCCAGCTTCTCCGGCAGGTGGTTCTGGTACGTCTGAGAGGTGGTTCCACCATGGCTGGCAGGTGATCCCGGACTGTCCCCCAGGTGGTTCTGGCATAGCCAGCAGTTGATATTGGCCTGTCCGGCATGTGGTTCCAGCGAGTCAAACAGGTGGCTCCGGCGTTCTTGGCAGGTGGTTCCGGTCTGTCCGGTAGGTGTTTCCAGCGTGTCCAGCACGTGCTTCCGGCACGTCTGAGAGGTGCTTCCGTCATGTGCGGCAGGTGATTCCGTAGTGTCCGCCAGGTGGTTCTGGCATACCCGGCAGGTGATTTTGGCGTGTCCGGCAGGTGTTTCTGGCGAGTCGAGCAGGTGGCTCCGGCATGCTCGGCAGGTGCTTCCGGCGTCTCCAGCACTTGGTTCTGGTGTGTCTGAGAGCTGGTTCCGGCATGTCCGGCAGATGATTCCGGAGTGTCCGCCAAGTGGTTCTGGCATACCCAGCAGGTGATTTTGGCGTGTCAGGGAGGTGGTACTGGTGAGTCGAGCAGGGGGTTCCGGCGTGCTCAGCAGGTGGTTCAGGCGGTTCTGGCAGGTGGTATCCGTCTGTTCGGGGTGTGGTTCCAGCATCTCATGAACACGTTTCTGGCACGTCTGAGATGTGGTTCCAGCCGGCCCGACAGGTGTTTCCGCAGTGTCCGCCAAGCGGTTCTGGCGTAGTTTGCAGGCGATTTTGGCATGACTGGCAGGTGGTTCCAGCAAGCCTGGCAGGTGATTCCAAAGTGTTCACCAACTGGTTGTGGCGTAGCCGGCACGTGATTTCTGCGTGATCGGCAGGTGGTTCTGGCGAGTCGAGCAGGTGGTTCCGGCGTGCTCGGCTGGTGCTTCCGGGGTCATTGGCACGGGGTTCTGGCATGTCTGAGAGGTGGTTCCTGCATGCCCGGCAAGTGATTCCGGAGTGTTCGCCAAGTGGTTCTGGCATAGTCGGCAGGTGATTTTGGCATGTCCGGCAGGTGGTTCAGGCGAGTTGAGCAGGTGGTTCCAACGTGCTTGGCAGGTGCTTCCGGCGTCTCCGGGACGTGTTTCTGGCACATCTGACAGGTGGTTCCGGCATGCCCGAAAGGTGATTCCGGTCTGTCCGGTAGGTGGTTCCAGCCTGCACGGCATGTGGTTCTGGTACGTCTCAGAGGTGGTTGCGCATGCCCAACAGGTGATTCCGGACTGTCTGCCACATGGTTCTGGCACGTCTGAGAGGTGGTTCCGGCATGCCCGGCAGGTCATCCCAGAGAGTCCTCCAAGTGGTTCTGGCATAACACGCAGGTGATTTTGGCGTGTCTGGCAGGTTGTTCCGTTGTGCTTGGCAGGTGGTTCAGGCTTGGCCGGCAGGTGGTTCCAGACTTGCCAGGACGTGTTTCCAGCGTCTCCGGCAGGTGGTTCTGGTACATCTGAGAGGTGGTTCCGCCATGGCTGGCAGGTGATCCCAGAATGTCCCCCAGGTGGTTCTGGCATAGCCAGCTGTTGATATTGGCCTGTCCGGCAGGTGGTTCCAGCGAGTTGAACAGGTGGCTCCGGCGTTCTTGGCAGGTGGTTCCGGTCTGTCCGGTAGGTGTTTCCGGCGTGTCCGGCACGTGCTTCCGGCACGTCTGAGATGTGGTTCCGGCATGCGCGGCAGGTGATTCCGTAGTGTCCGCCAGGTGGTTCCGGCATACCCGGCAGGTGATTTTGGCGTGTCCGGCAGGTGTTTCTGGCGAGTCGAGCAGGTGGCTCCGGCACGCTCGGCAGGTGCTTCCGGCGTCTCCGGCACTTGGTTCTGGTGTGTCTGAGAGCTGGTTCCGGCATGTCCGGCAGATGATTCCAGAGTGTCCGCCAAGTGGTTCTGGCATACCCAGCAGGTGATTTTGGCGTGTCAGGGAGGTGGTACCGGTGAGTCGAGCAGGTGGTTCCGGCGTGCTCAGCAGGTGGTTCAGGCGGTTCTGGCAGGTGGTATCCATCTTTTCGGGGTGTGGTTCCAGCATCTCATGAACACGTTTCTGGCACGTCTGAGATGTGGTTCCAGCCGGCCCGACAGGTGTTTCCGCAGTGTCCGCCAAGCGATTCTGGCGTAGTTGGCAGGTGATTTTGGCATGACCGGCAGGTGGTTCCAGCAAGCCTGGCAGGTGATTCCAAAGTGTTCACCAACTGGTTGTGGCGGAGCCGGCAGGTGATTTTTGCGTGATCGGCAGGTGGTTCTGGCGAGTCGAGCAGGTGGTTCCGGCGAGCTCGGCTGGTGCTTCCGGGGTCATTGGCACGTGGTTCTGGCATATCTGAGAGGTGGTTCCGGCATGCCCGGCAGGTGATTCCGGAGTGTTCGCCAAGTGTTTCCGGCGTAGCCGGCAGGCGATTTTGCATGTCCAGCGGTCGTTCCGGCGGGTCGAGCCGGTGGTTCCGGCGTGTCCGGCAGGTGGTTCCGGTCTGTCCGGCAGGTGGTTCTGTGGTGTCCGGCACGAGGTTCAGTCTGAGAGGCTGTGCCGGCATGCCCCTCACGTGATTCCGGCTTGTCCCCGAAGTGGTGCTGGTGTAGCGGGCAGGTGATTTTGGCGTGTCCGGCAGGTGGTTCAGGCGAGTTGAGCAGGTGGTTGCGACGTGCTCGGCAGGTGCTTCCGGCGTCTCTGGCACGTGTTTCTGGCACATCTGACTGGTGGTTCCGGCATGCCCAAAAGTTGATTCCGGTCTGTCCGCTAGGTGGTTCCGGCGTGCACTGCACGTGGTTCTGGTACGTGTCAGAAGTGGATGCGTATGCCCAACAGGTGATTCCGGACTGTCTGCCACGTGCTTCTTGCTCGTCTGAGAGGTGGTTCCAACATGCCCGGCAGGTCATTTCGGAGAGTCGTCCAAGTGGTTCTGGCGTAGCCCACAGGTGATTTTGGCGTGTCCGGCAGGTGGTTCCGCCGTGCTCGGCAGGTGGTTCAGGCATGGCCGTCACGTGGTTCCAGTCTGTCCAGGACGTGTTTCCAGCTTCTCCGGCAGGTGGTTCTGGTACGTCTGAGAGGTGGTTCCGCCATGGCTGGCAGGTGATCCCAGACCGTCCCCCAGGTGGTTCTGGCATAGCCAGCAGTTGATATTGGCCTGTCCGGCAGGTGGTTCCAGCGAGTCGAACAGGTGGCTCCGGCGTTCTTGGCAGGTGGTTCCGGTCTGTCCGGTAGGTGTTTCTGGCGTGTCTGGCACGTGCTTCCGGCACGTCTGAGAGGTGGTTCCGGAGTGTGCGGCAGGTGATTCCGTAGTGTCCGCCAGGTGGTTCTGGCATACCCGGCAGGTGATTTTGGCGTGCCCGGCAGGTGTTTCTGGCGAGTCGAGCAGGTGGCTCCGGCATGCTCGGCAGGTGCTTCCGGCGTCTCCGGCACTTGGTTCTGGTGTGTCTGAGAGCTGGTTCCGGCATGTCCGGCAGATGATTCCGGAGTGTCCGCCAAGTGGTTCTGGCATACCCAGCAGGTGATTTTGGCGTGTCAGGGAGGTGGTACCGGTGAGTCGAGCAGGTGGTTCCGGCGTGCTCAGCAGGTGGTTCAGGCGGTTCTGGCAGGTGGTATCCGTCTGTTCGGGGTGTGGTTCCAGCATCTCATGAACACGTTTCTGGCACGTCTGAGATGTGGTTCCAGCCGGCCCGACAGGTGTTTCCGCAGTGTCCGCCAGGCGGTTCTGGCGTAGCAGGCAGGTGATTTTGGCATGACCGGCAGGTGGTTCCAGCAAGCCTGGCAGGTGATTCCAAAGAGTTCACCAACTGGTTGTGGCGTAGCCGGCACGTGATTTCTGCGTGATCGGCAGGTGGTTCTGGCGAGTCGAGCAGGTGGTTCCGGCGTGCTCGGCTGGTGCTTCCGGGCTGTCCGGTAGGTGATTCCGGCGTGTCCGGCACGTGCTTCCGGCACGTCTGAGAGGTGGTTCCGGCATGCGCGGCAGGTGATTCCCTAGCGTCCGCCAGGTGGTTCTGGCATACCCGGCAGGTGATTTTGGCGTGTCCGGCAGGTGTTTCTGGCGAGTCGAGCAGGTGGCTCCGTCATGCTCGGCAGGTGCTTCCGGCGTCTCCGGCACTTGGTTCTGGTGTGTCTGAGAGCTGGTTCCAGCATGTCCGGCAGATGATTCCGGAGTGTCCGCCAAGTGGTTCGGGCATACCCGGCTGGTGATTTGGGCATGTCAGGTAGGTGGTTCCGGCGAGTCGAGCAGGTGGCTCCGGCGTGCTCGGCAGGTTGTTCAGACGGGTCTGGCAGGTGTTTTCCGTCTGTTCGGGGTGTGGTTCCAGCATCTCATGCACATGGTTCTGGCACGTCTGAGATGTGGTTCCGGCCGGCCCGACAGGTGTTTCCGCAGTGTCCGCCAAGCGGTTCTGGCGTAGTTGGCAGGTGATTTTGGCGTGACCGGCAGGTGGTTCCAGCAAGCCTGGCACGTGATTCCAAAGTGTTCACCAACTGGTTGTGGCGTAGCCGGCAGGTGATTTTTGCGTGATCGGCAGGTGGTTCTGGCGAGTCGAGCAGGTGTTTCCGGCGTGCTCGGCTGGTGCTTCCGGGGTCATTGGCACGGGGTTCTGGCATGTCTGAGAGGTGGTTCCTGCATGCGCGGCAGGTGATTCCGTAGTGTCCGACAGGTGGTTCTGGCATACCCGGCAGGTGATTTTGGCGTGTCCGGCAGGTGTTTCTGGCGAGTCGAGCAGGTGGCTCCGGCATGCTCGGCAGGTGCTTCCGGCGTCTCCGGCACTTGGTTCTGGTGTGTCTGAGAGCTGGTTCCGGCATGTCCGGCAGATGATTCCGGAGTGTCCGTCAAGTGGTTCTGGCATACCAGCAGGTGATTTTGGCGTGTCAGGGAGGTGGTACCGGTGAGTCGAGCAGGTGGTTCCGGCGTGCTCAGCAGGTGGTTCTGGCGGTTCTGGCAGGTGGTATCCGTCTGTTCGGGGTGTGGTTCCAGCATCTCATGAACACGTTTCTGGCACGTCTGAGATGTGGTTCCAGCCGGCCCGACAGGTGTTTCCGCAGTGTCCGCCAAGCGGTTCTGGCGTAGTTGGCAGGTGATTTTGGCATGACTGGCAGGTGGTTCCAGCAAGCCTGGCAGGTGATTCCAAAGTGTTCACCAACTGGTTGTGGCGTAGCCGGCAGGTGATTTTTGCGTGATCGGCAGGTGGTTCTGGCGAGTCGAGCAGGTGGTTCCGGCGTGCTCGGCAGGTGCTTCCGGGGTCATTGGCACGTGGTTCTGGCATATCAGAGAGGTGGTTCCGGCATGCCCGGCAGGTGATTCCGGAGTGTTCGCCAAGTGTTTCCGGCGTAGCCGGCAGGTGATTTTGCATGTCCAGCGGTCGTTCCGGAGGGTCGAGCCGGTGGTTCCGGCGTGTCCGGCAGGTGGTTCCAATCTGTCCGGCAGGTGGTTCTGTGGTGTCCGGCACGAGGTTCAGTCTGAGAGGCTGTGCCGGCATGCCCCTCACGTGATTCCGGCTTGTCCCCGAAGTGGTGCTGGTGTAGCGGGCAGGTGGTTTTGGCATGTCCGGCAGGTGGTTCAGGCGAGTTGAGCAGGTGGTTGCGACGTGCTCGGCAGGTGCTTCCGGCGTCTCCGGGACATGTTTCTGGCACATCTGACTGGTGGTTCCGGCATGCCCAAAAGTTGATTCCGGTCTGGCCGGTAGGTGGTTCCGGCGTGCACGGCACATGGTCCTGGTACGTGTCAGAGGTGGTTGCGTATGCCCAACAGGTGATTCCGGACTGTCCGCCACGTGCTTCTGGCACGTCTGAGAGGTGGTTCCAACATGCCCGGCAGGTCATTTCGGAGAGTCGTCCAAGTGGTTCTGGCGTAGCCCGCAGGTGATTTTGGCGTGTCCGGCAGGTGGTTCCGCCGTGCTCGGCAGTTGGTTCAGGCATGGCCGTCACGTGGTTCCAGTCTGTCCAGGACGTGTTTCAAGCTTCTCCGGCAGGTGGTTCTGGTACGTCTGAGAGGTGGTTCCGCCATGGCTGGCAGGTGATCCCGGACTGTCCCCCAGGTGGTTCTGGCATAGCCAGCAGTTGATATTGGCCTGTCCGGCTGGTGGTTCCAGCGAGTCGAACAGGTGGCTCCGGCGTTCTGGGCAGGTGGTTCCGGTCTGTCCGGTAGGTGATTCCGGCGTGTCTGGCACGTGCTTCCGGCACGTCTGAGAGGTGGTTCCGGCATGCGCGGCAGGTGATTCCATAGTGTCCGGAAGGTGGTTCTGGCATACCCGGCAGGTGATTTTGGCGTGCCCGGCAGGTGTTTCTGGCGAGTCGAGCAGGTGGCTCCGGCATGCTCGGCAGGTGCTTCCGGCGTCTCCGGCACTTGGTTCTGGTGTGTCTGAGAGATGGTTCCGGCATGTCCGGCAGATGATTCCGGAGTGTCCGCCAAGTGGTTCTGGCATACCCAGCAGGTGATTTTGGCGTGTCAGGGAGGTGGTACCGGTGAGTCGAGCAGGTGGTTCCGGCGTGCTCAGCAGGTGGTTCAGGCGGTTCTGGCAGGTGGTATCCGTCTGTTCGGGGTGTGGTTCCAGCATCTCATGAACACGTTTCTGGCACGTCTGAGATGTGGTTCCAGCCGGCCCGACAGGTGTTTCCGCAGTGTCCGCCAAGCGGGTCTGGCGTAGTTGGCAGGTGATTTTGGCATGACTGGCAGGTGGTTCCAGCAAGCCTGGCAGGTGATTCCAAAGTGTTCACCAACTGGTTGTGGCGTAGCCGTAAGGTGATTTTTGCGTGTCCGGCAGGTGGTTCTGGCGAGTCGAGCAGGTGGTTCCGGCGTGCTCGGCTGGTGCTTCCGGGGTCATTGGCACGGGGTTCTGGCATGTCTGAGAGGTGGTTCCTGCATGCCCGGCAAGTGATTCCGGAGTGTTCGCCAAGTGGTTCTGGCATATTCGGCAGGTGATTTTGGCATGTCCGGCAGGTGGTTCAGGCGAGTTCAGCAGGTGGTTCCAACGTGCTTGGCAGGTGCTTCCGGCGTCTCCGGCACGTGTTTCTGGCACATCTGACAGGTGGTTCCGGCATGCCCGAAAGGTGATTCCGGTCTGTCCGGTAGGTGGTTCCAGCCTGCACGGCATGTGGTTCTGGTACGTCTCAGAGGTGGTTCCGGCATGCCCGGCAGGTCATCCCAGAGAGTCCTCCAAGTGGTTCTGGCATAACACGCAGGTGATTTTGGCGTGTCTTGCAGGTTGTTCCGTTGTGCTTGGCAGGTGGTTCAGGCTTGGCCGGCAGGTGGTTCCAGACTGTCCAGGACGTGTTTCCAGCTTATCCGGCAGGTGGTTCTGGTACGTATGAGAGGTGGTTCCGCCATGGCTGGCAGGTGATTCCGGACCGTCCCCCAGGTGGTTCTGGCATAGCCAGCAGTTGATATTGACCTGTCCGGCGGGTGGTTCCAGCGAGTCGAAGAGGGGGCTCCGGCGTGCTCGGCAGGTGGTTCCGGTCTGTCCGGTAGGTGATTCCGGCGTGTCCGGCACGTGCTTCCGGCACGTCTGAGAGCTGGTTCCGGCATGCGCGACAGGCGATTTCGGAGTGTCCGCCAGGTGGTTCTGGCGTACCCGGCAGGTGATTTTGGCGTGTCCGGCAGGTGTTTCTGGCGAGTCGAGCAGGTGGCTCCGGCATGCTCGGCAGGTGCTTCCGGCGTCTCCGGCACGTGGTTCTGGTGTGTATGAGAGCTGGTTCCGGCATGTCCGGCAGATGATTCCGGAGTGTCCGCCAAGTGGTTCTGGCATACCCGGCTGGTGATTTGGGCATGTCAGGTAGGTGGTTCCGGCGAGTCGATCAGGTGGCTCCGGCGTGCTCGGCAGGTTGTTCAGACGGGTCTGGCAGGTGTTTTCCGTCTGTTCGGGGTGTGGTTCCAGCATCTCATGCACATGGTTCTGGCACGTCTGAGATGTGGTTCCGGCCGGCCCGACAGGTGTTTCCACACTGTCCGCCAAGTGGTACTGGCGTAGTTGGCAGGTGATTTTGGCATGACCGGCAGGTGGTTCCAGCAAGCCCGGCAGGTGATTCCGAAGTGTTCCCCAACTGGTTGTGGCGTAGCCGGCAGGTGATTTTGGCGTGTCCGGCAGGTGGTTCTGGCGAGTCGAGCAGGTGGTTCCGGCGTGCTCGGCAGGTGCTTCCGGGGTCATTGGCACGTGGTTCTGGCATATCTGAGAGGTGGTTCCGGCATGCCCGGCAGGTGATTCCGGAGTGTTCGCCAAGTGTTTCCGGCGTAGCCGGCAGGTGATTTTGCATGTCCAGCGGTCGTTCCGGCGGGTCGAGCCGGTGGTTCCGGCGTGTCCGGCAGGTGGTTCCGGTCTGTCCGGCAGGTGGTTCTGTGGTGTCCGGCACGAGGTTCAGTCTGAGAGGCTGTGCCGGCATGCCCCTTACGTGATTCTGGCTTGTCCCCGAAGTGGTGCTGGTGTAGCGGGCAGGTGATTTTGGCGTGTCCAGCAGGTGGTTCAGGCGAGTTGAGCAGGTGGTTGCGACGTGCTCGGCAGGTGCTTCCGGCGTCTCCGGCACGTGTTTCTGGCACATCTGACTGGTGGTTCCGGCATGCCCAAAAGTTGATTCCGGTCTGTCCGGTAGGTGGTTCCGGCGTGCACGGCACGTGGTTCTGGTACGTGTCAGATGTGGTTGCGTGTGCCCAACAGGTGATTCCGGACTGTCCGCCACGTGCTTCTGGCACGTCTGAGAGGTGGTTCCAACATGCCCGGCAGGTCATTTCGGAGAGTCGTCCAAGTGGTTCTGGCGTAGCCCGCAGGTGATTTTGGCGTGTCCGGCAGGTGGTTCCGCCGTGCTCGGCAGTTGGTTCAGGCATGGCCGTCACGTGGTTCCAGTCTGTCCAGGACGTGTTTCCAGCTTCTCCGGCAGGTGGTTCTGGTACGTCTGAGAGGTGGTTCCGCCATGGCTGGCAGGTGATTCCGGACCGTCCCCCACTTGGTTCTGGCATAGCCATCAATTGATATTGGCCTGTCCGGCAGGTGGTTCCAGCGAGTCGAACAGGTGGCTCCGGCGTGCTCGGCAGGTGGTTCCGGTCTGTCCGGTAGGTGATTCCGGCGTGTCCGGCACGTGCTTCCGGCACGTCTGAGAGGTGGTTCCGGCATGCGCGACAGGTGGTTTCGGAGTGTCCGCCAGGTGGTTCTGGCGTACCTGGCAGGTGATTTTGGCGTGTCCGGCAGGTGTTTCTGGCGAGTCGAGCAGGTGGCTACGGCATGCTCGGCAGGTGCTTCCGGCGTCTCCGGCACGTGGTTCTGGTGTGTCTGAGAACTGGTTCCGGCATGTCCGGCAGATGATTCCGGAGTGTCCGCCAAGTGGTTCTGGCATACCCGGCTGGTGATTTGGGCATGTCAGGTAGGTGGTTCCGGCGAGTCGAGCAGGTGGCTCCGGCGTGCTCGGCAGGTTGTTCAGACGGGTCTGGCAGGTGTTTTCCGTCTGTTCGGGGTGTGGTTCCAGCATCTCATGCACATGGTTCTGGCACGTCTGAGATGTGGTTCCGGCCGGCCCGACAGGTGTTTCCACAGTGTCCGCCAAGTGGTACTGGCGTAGTTGGCAGGTGATTTTGGCATGACCGGCAGGTGGTTGCAGCAAGCCCGGCAGGTGATTCCGAAGTGTTCCCCACCTGGTTGTGGCGTAGCCGGCAGGTGATTTTTGCGTTTCTGGCAGGTGGTTCTGGCGAGTCGAGCACGTTCTTCCGGCGTGCTCGGCAGGTGCTTCCGGGGTCATTGGCACGTGGTTCTGGCATATCTGAGAGGTGGTTCCGGCATGCCCGGCAGGTGATTCCGGAGTGTTCGCCAAGTGTTTCCGGCGTAGCCGGCAGGTGATTTTGCATGTCCAGCGGTCGTTCCGGCGGGTCGAGCCGGGGGTTCCGGCGTGTCCGGCAGGTGGTTCCGGTCTGTCCGGCAGGTGGTTCTGTGGTGTCCGGCACGAGGTTCAGTCTGAGAGGCTGTGCCGGCATGCCCCTCACGTGATTCCGGCTTGTCCCCGAAGTGGTTCTGGCATACCCGGCAGGTGATTTTGGCGTGTCCGGCAGGTGTTTCTGGCGAGTCGAGCAGGTGGCTCCGGCATGCTCGGCAGGTGCTTCCGGCGTCTCCGGCACTTATTTCTGGTGTGTCTGAGAGCTGGTTCCGGCATGTCCGGCAGATGATTCCGGAGTGTCCGCCAAGTGGTTCTGGCATACCCAGCAGGTGATTTTGGCGTGTCAGGGAGGTGGTACCGGTGAGTCGAGCAGGTGGTTCCGGCGTGATCAGCAGGTGGTTCAGGCGGTTCTGGCAGGTGGTATCCATCTGTTCGGGGTGTGGTTCCAGCATCTCATGAACACGTTTCTGGCACGTCTGAGATGTGGTTCCAGCCGGCCCGACAGGTGTTTCCGCAGTGTCCGCCAAGCGGTTCTGGCGTAGTTGGCAGGTGATTTTGGCATGACTGGCAGGTGGTTCCAGCAAGCCTGGCAGGTGATTCCAAAGTGTTAACCAACTGGTTGTGGCGTAGCCGGCAGGTGATTTTTGCGTGATCGGCAGGTGGTTCTGGCGAGTCGAGCAGGTGGTTCCGGCGTGCTCAGCTGGTGCTTCCGGGGTCATTGGCACGGGGTTCTGGCATATCTGAGAGGTGGTTCCTGCATGCGCGGCAGGTGATTCCGTAGTGTCCGACAGGTGGTTCTGGCATACCCGGCAGGTGATTTTGGCGTGTCCGGCAGGTGTTTCTGGCGAGTCGAGCAGGTGGCTCCGGCATGCTCGGCAGGTGCTTCCGGCGTCTCCGGCACTTGGTTCTGGTGTGTCTGAGAGCTGGTTCCGGCATGTCCGGCAGATGATTCCGGAGTGTCCGTCAAGTGGTTCTGGCATACCAGCAGGTGATTTTGGCGTGTCAGGGAGGTGGTACCGGTGAGTCGAGCAGGTGGTTCCGGCGTGCTCAGCAGGTGGTTCTGGCGGTTCTGGCAGGTGGTATCCGTCTGTTCGGGGTGTGGTTCCAGCATCTCATGAACACGTTTCTGGCACGTCTGAGATGTGGTTCCAGCCGGCCCGACAGGTGTTTCCGCAGTGTCCGCCAAGCGGTTCTGGCGTAGTTGGCAGGTGATTTTGGCATGACTGGCAGGTGGTTCCAGCAAGCCTGGCAGGTGATTCCAAAGTGTTCACCAACTGGTTGTGGCGTAGCCGGCAGGTGATTTTTGCGTGATCGGCAGGTGGTTCTGGCGAGTCGTGCAGGTGGTTCCGGCATGCTCGGCTGGTGCTTCTGGGGTCATTGGCACGGGGTTCTGGCATGTCTGAGATGTGGTTCCTGCATGCCCGGCAAGTGATTCCGGAGTGTTCGCCAAGTGGTTCTGGCATAGTCGGCAGGTGATTTTGGCATGTCCGGCAGGTGGTTCAGGCGAGTTGAGCAGGTGGTTCCAACGTGCTTGGCAGGTGCTTCCGGCGTCTCCGGCACGTGTTTCTGGCACATCTGACAGGTGGTTCCGGCATGCCCGAAAGGTGATTCCGGTCTGTCCGGTAGGTGGTTCCAGCCTGCACGGCATGTGGTTCTGGTACGTCTCAGAGGTGGTTGCGCATGCCCAACAGGTGATTCCGGACTGTCCGCCACATGGTTCTGGCACGTCTGAGAGGTGGTTCCGGCATGCCCAGCAGGTCATCCCAGAGAGTCCTCCAAGTGGTTCTGGCATAACACGCAGGTGATTTTGGCGTGTCTGGCAGGTTGTTCCGTTGTGCTTGGCAGGTGGTTCAGGCTTGGCCGGCAGGTGGTTCCAGACTGTCCAGGACGTGTTTCCAGCTTCTCCGTCAGGTGGTTCTGGTACGTCTGAGATGTGGTTCCGCCATGGCTGGCAGGTGATTCCGGACCGTCCCCCAGGTGGTTCTGACATAGCCAGCAGTTGATATTGGCCTGTCCGTCAGGTGGTTCCAGCGAGTCAAACAGGTGGCTCCGGCGTGCTCGGCAGGTGGTTCCGGTCTGTCCGGTAGGTGATTGCGGCGTGTCCGGCACGTGCTTCCGGCACGTCTGAGAGGTGGTTCCGGCATGCGCGACAGGTGATTTCGGAGTGTCCGCCAGGTGGTTCTGGCGTACCCGGCAGGTGATTTTGGCGTGTCCGGCAGGTGTTTCCGGCGAGTCGAGCAGGTGGCTCCGGCATGCTCGGCAGGTGCTTCCGGCGTCTCCGGCACGTGGTTCTGGTGTGTCTGAGAGCTGGTTCCGGCATGTCCGGCAGATGATTCCGGAGTGTCCGCCAAGTGGTTCTGGCATACCCGGCTCGTGATTTGGGCACTTCAGGTAGGTGGTTCCGGCGAGTCGAGCAGGTGGCTCCGGTGTGCTCGGCAGGTTGTTCAGACGGGTCTGGCAGGTGTTTTCCGTCTGTTCGGAGTGTGGTTCCAGCATCTCATGCACATGGTTCTGGCACGTCTGAGATGTGGTTCCGGCCGGCCCGACAGGTGTTTCCACAGTGTCCGCCAAGTGGTACTGGCGTAGTTGGCAGGTGATTTTGGTATGACCGGCAGGTGGTTCCAGCAAGCCCGGCAGGTGATTCTGAAGTGTTCACCAACCGGTTGTGGCGTAGCCGGCAGGTGATTTTTGCGTGTCCGGTAGGTGGTTCTGGCGAGTCGAGCAGGTGGTTCCGGGGTCATTGGCACGTGGTTCTGGCATATCAGAGAGGTGGTTCCGGCATGCCCGGCAGGTGATTCCGGAGTGTTCGCCAAGTGTTTCCGGCGTAGCCGGCAGGTGATTTTGCATGTCCAGCGGTCGTTCCGGAGGGTCGAGCCGGTGGTTCCGGCGTGTCCGGCAGGTGGTTCCAATCTGTCCGGCAGGTGGTTCTGTGGTGTCCGGCACGAGGTTCAGTCTGAGAGGCTGTGCCGGCATGCCCCTCACGTGATTCCGGCTTGTCCCCGAAGTGGTGCTGGTGTAGCGGGCAGGTGGTTTTGGCATGTCCGGCAGGTGGTTCAGGCGAGTTGAGCAGGTGGTTGCGACGTGCTCGGCAGGTGCTTCCGGCGTCTCCGGGACATGTTTCTGGCACATCTGACTGGTGGTTCCGGCATGCCCAAAAGTTGATTCCGGTCTGGCCGGTAGGTGGTTCCGGCGTGCACGGCACATGGTCCTGGTACGTGTCAGAGGTGGTTGCGTATGCCCAACAGGTGATTCCGGACTGTCCGCCACGTGCTTCTGGCACGTCTGAGAGGTGGTTCCAACATGCCCGGCAGGTCATTTCGGAGAGTCGTCCAAGTGGTTCTGGCGTAGCCCGCATGTGATTTTGGCGTGTCCGGCAGGTGGTTCCGCCGTGCTCGGCAGGTGGTTCAGGCATGGCCATCACGTGGTTCCAGTCTGTCCAGGACGTGTTTCAAGCTTCTCCGGCAGGTGGTTCTGGTACGTCTGAGAGGTGGTTCCGCCATGGCTGGCAGGTGATCCCGGACTGTCCCCCAGGTGGTTCTGGCATAGCCAGCAGTTGATATTGGCCTGTCCGGCAGGTGGTTCCAGCGAGTCGAACAGGTGGCTCCGGCGTTCTGGGCAGGTGGTTCCGGTCTGTCCGGTAGGTGATTCCGGCGTGTCTGGCACGTGCTTCCGGCACGTCTGAGAGGTGGTTCCGGCATGCGCGGCAGGTGATTCCATAGTGTCCGGAAGGTGGTTCTGGCATACCCGGCAGGTGATTTTGGCGTGTCCGGCAGGTGTTTCTGGCGAGTCGAGCAGGTGGCTCCGGCATGCTCGGCAGGTGCTTCCGGCGTCTCCGGCACTTGGTTCTGGTGTGTCTGAGAGATGGTTCCGGCATGTCCGGCAGATGATTCCGGAGTGTCCGCCAAGTGGTTCTGGCATACCCAGCAGGTGATTTTGGCGTGTCAGGGAGGTGGTACCGGTGAGTCGAGCAGGTGGTTCCGGCGTGCTCAGCAGGTGGTTCAGGCGGTTCTGGCAGGTGGTATCCGTCTGTTCGGGGTGTGGTTCCAGCATCTCATGAACACGTTTCTGGCACGTCTGAGATGTGGTTCCAGCCGGCCCGACAGGTGTTTCCGCAGTGTCCGCCAAGCGGGTCTGGCGTAGTTGGCAGGTGATTTTGGCATGACTGGCAGGTGGTTCCAGCAAGCCTGGCAGGTGATTCCAAAGTGTTCACCAACTGGTTGTGGCGTAGCCGGAAGGTGATTTTTGCGTGTCCGGCAGGTGGTTCTGGCGAGTCGAGCAGGTGGTTCCGGCGTGCTCGGCTGGTGCTTCCGGGGTCATTGGCACGGGGTTCTGGCATGTCTGAGAGGTGGTTCCTGCATGCCCGGCAAGTGATTCCGGAGTGTTCGCCAAGTGGTTCTGGCATAGTCGGCAGGTGATTTTGGCATGTCCGGCAGGTGGTTCAGGCGAGTTGAGCAGGTGGTTCCAACGTGCTTGGCAGGTGCTTCCGGCGTCTCCGGCACGTGTTTCTGGCACATCTGACAGGTGGTTCCGGCATGCCCGAAAGGTGATTCCGGTCTGTCCGGTAGGTGGTTCCAGCCTGCACGGCATGTGGTTCTGGTACGTCTGAGAGGTGGTTCCGGCATGCCCGGCAGGTCATCCCAGAGAGTCCTCCAAGTGGTTCTGGCATAACACGCAGGTGATTTTGGCGTGTCTTGCAGGTTGTTCCGTTGTGCTTGGCATGTGGTTCAGGCTTGGCCGGCAGGTGGTTCCAGACTGTCCAGGACGTGTTTCCAGCTTCTCCGTCAGGTGGTTCTGGTACCTCTGAGAGGTGGTTCCGCCATGGCTGGCAGGTGATTCTGGACCGTCCCCCAGGTGGTTCTGGCATAGCCAGCAGTTGATATTGGCCTGTCCGGCAGGTGGTTCCAGCGAGTCGAACAGGTGGCTCCGGCGTGCTCGGCAGGTGGTTCCGGTCTGTCCGGTAGGTGATTCCGGTGTGTCCGGCACGTGCTTCCGGCACGTGTGAGAGGTGGTTCCGGCATGCGCGACAGGTGGTTTCGGAGTGTCCGCCAGGTGGTTCTGGCGTACCTGGCAGGTGATTTTGGCGTGTCCGGCAGGTGTTTCTGGCGAGTCGAGCAGGTGGCTACGGCATGCTCGGCAGGTGCTTCCGGCGTCTCCGGCACGTGGTTCTGGTGTGTCTGAGAGCTGGTTCCGGCATGTCCGGCAGATGATTCCGGAGTGTCCGCCAAGTGGTTCTGGCATACCCGGCTGGTGATTTGGGCATGTCAGGTAGGTGGTTCCGGCGAGTCGAGCAGGTGGCTAAGGCATGCTCGGCAGGTTGTTCAGACGGGTCTGGCAGGTGTTTTCCGTCTATTCGGGGTGTGGTTCCAGCATCTCATGCACATGGTTCTGGCACGTCTGAGATGTGGTTCCGGCCGGCCCGACAGGTGTTTCCACAGTGTCCGCCAAGTGGTACTGGCGTAGTTGGCAGGTGATTTTGGCATGACCGGCAGGTGGTTCCAGCAAGCCCGGCAGGTGATTCCGAAGTGTTCCCCAACTGGTTGTGGCATAGCCGGCAGGTGATTTTTGCGTGTCCGGCAGGTGGTTCAGGCGAGTTGAGCAGGTGGTTGCGACGTGCTCGGCAGGTGCTTCCGGCGTCTCCGGCACGTGTTTCTGGCACATCTGACTGGTGGTTCCGGCATGCCCAAAAGTTGATTCCGGTCTGTCCGGTAGGTGGTTCCGGCGTGCACGGCACGTGGTTCTGGTACGTGTCAGATGTGGTTGCGTATGCCCAACAGGTGATTCCGGACTGTCCGCCACGTGCTTCTGGCACGTCTGAGAGGTGGTTCCAACATGCCCGGCAGGTCATTTCGGAGAGTCGTCCAAGTGGTTCTGGCGTAGCCCGCAGGTGATTTTGGCGTGTCCGGCAGGTGGTTCCGCCGTGCTCGGCAGTTGGTTCAGGCATGGCCGTCACGTGGTTCCAGTCTGTCCAGGACGTGTTTCCAGCTTCTCCGGCAGGTGGTTCTGGTACGTCTGAGAGGTGGTTCCGCCATGGCTGGCAGGTGATTCCGGACCGTCCCCCACTTGGTTCTGGCATAGCCATCAATTGATATTGGCCTGTCCGGCAGGTGGTTCCAGCGAGTCGAACAGGTGGCTCCGGCGTGCTCGGCAGGTGGTTCCGGTCTGTCCGGTAGGTGATTCCGGCGTGTCCGGCACGTGCTTCCGGCACGTGTGAGAGGTGGTTCCGGCATGCGCGACAGGTGGTTTCGGAGTGTCCGCCAGGTGGTTCTGGCGTACCCGGCAGGTGATTTTGGCGTGTCCGGCAGGTGTTTCTGGCGAGTCGAGCAGGTGGCTACGGCATGCTCGGCAGGTGCTTCCGGCGTCTCCGGGACGTGGTTCTGGTGTGTCTGAGAGCTGGTTCCGGCATGTGCGGCAGATGATTCCGGAGTGTCCGCCAAGTGGTTCTGGCATACCCGGCTGGTGATTTGGGCATGTCAGGTAGGTGGTTCCGGCGAGTCGAGCAGGTGGCTCCGGCGTGCTCGGCAGGTTGTTCAGACCGGTCTGGCAGGTGTTTTCCGTCTGTTCGGGGTGTGGTTCCAGCATCTCATGCACATGGTTCTGGCACGTCTGAGATGTGGTTCCGGCCGGCGCGACAGGTGTTTCCACAGTGTCCGCCAAGTGGTACTGGCGTAGTTGGCAGGTGATTTTGGCATGACCGGCAGGTGGTTGCAGCAAGCCCGGCAGGTGATTCCGAAGTGTTCCCCACCTGGTTGTGGCGTAGCCGGCAGGTGATTTTTGCGTTTCTGGCAGGTGGTTCTGGTGAGTCGAGCACGTTCTTCCGGCGTGCTCGGCAGGTGCTTCCGGGGTCATTGGCACGTGGTTCTGGCATATCTGAGAGGTGGTTCCGGCATGCCCGGCAGGTGATTCTGGAGTGTTCGCCAAGTGTTTCCGGCGTAGCCGGCAGGTGATTTTCCATGTCCAGCGGTCGTTCCGGCGGGTCGAGCCGGGGGTTCCGGCGTGTCTGGCAGGTGGTTCCGGTCTGTCCTGCAGGTGGTTCTGTGGTGTCCGGCACGAGGTTCAGTTGAGAGGCTGTGCCGGCATGCCCCTCACGTGATTCCGGCTTGTCCCCGAAGTGGTTCTGGCATACCCGGCAGGTGATTTTGGCGTGTCCGGCAGGTGTTTCTGGCGAGTCGAGCAGGTGGCTCCGGCATGCTCGGCAGGTGCTTCCGGCGTCTCCGGCACTTGGTTCTGGTGTGTCTGAGAGCTGGTTCCGGCATGTCCGGCAGATGATTCCGGAGTGTCCGCCAAGTGGTTCTGGCATACCCAGCAGGTGATTTTGGCGTGTCAGGGAGGTGTTACCGGTGAGTCGAGCAGGTGGTTCCGGCGTGCTCAGCAGGTGGTTCAGGCGGTTCTGGCAGGTGGTATCCGTCTGTTCGGGGTGTGGTTCCAGCATCTCATGAACACGTTTCTGGCACGTCTGAGATGTGGTTCCAGCCGGCCCGACAGGTGTTTCCGCAGTGTCCGCCAAGCGGTTCTGGCGTAGTTGGCAGGTGATTTTGGCATGACTGGCAGGTGGTTCCAGCAAGCCTGGCAGGTGATTCCAAAGTGTTCACCAACTGGTTGTGGCGTAGCCGGCAGGTGATTTTTGCGTGATCGGCAGGTGGTTCTGGCGAGTCGAGCAGGTGGTTCCGGCGTGCTCGGCTGGTGCTTCCCGGGTCATTGGCACGGGGTTCTGGCATGTCTGAGAGGTGGTTCCTGCATGCCCGGCAAGTGATTCCGGAGTGTTCGCCAAGTGGTTCTGGCATAGTCGGCAGGTGATTTTGGCATGTCCGGCAGGTGGTTCAGGCGAGTTGAGCAGGTGGTTCCAACGTGCTTGGCAGGTGCTTCCGGCGTCTCCGGCACGTGTTTCTGGCACATCTGACAGGTGGTTCCGGCATGCCCGAAAGGTGATTCCGGTCTGTCCGGTAGGTGGTTCCAGCCTGCACGGCATGTGGTTCTGGTACGTCTCAGAGGTGGTTGCGCATGCCCAACAGGTGATTCCGGACTGTCCGCCACATGGTTCTGGCACGTCTGAGAGGTGGTTCCGGCATGCCCGGCAGGTCATCCCAGAGAGTCCTCCAAGTGGTTCTGGCATAACACGCAGGTGATTTTGGCGTGTCTTGCAGGTTGTTCCGTTGTGCTTGGCATGTGGTTCAGGCTTGGCCGGCAGGTGGTTCCAGACTGTCCAGGACGTGTTTCCAGCTTCTCCGTCAGGTGGTTCTGGTACCTCTGAGAGGTGGTTCCGCCATGGCTGGCAGGTGATTCTGGACCGTCCCCCAGGTGGTTCTGGCATAGCCAGCAGTTGATATTGGCCTGTCCGGCAGGTGGTTCCAGCGAGTCGAACAGGTGGCTCCGGCGTGCTCGGCAGGTGGTTCCGGTCTGTCCGGTAGGTGATTCCGGCGTGTCCGGCACGTGCTTCCGGCACGTGTGAGAGGTGGTTCCGGCATGCGCGACAGGTGGTTTCGGAGTGTCCGCCAGGTGGTTCTGGCGTACCTGGCAGGTGATTTTGGCGTGTCCGGCAGGTGTTTCTGGCGAGTCGAGCAGGTGGCTACGGCATGCTCGGCAGGTGCTTCCGGCGTCTCCGGCACGCGGTTCTGGTGTGTCTGAGAGCTGGTTCCGGCATGTCCGGCAGATGATTCCGGAGTGTCCGCCAAGTGGTTCTGGCATACCCGGCTGGTGATTTGGGCATGTCAGGTAGGTGGTACCGTCGAGTCGAGCAGGTGGCTAAGGCATGCTCGGCAGGTTGTTCAGACGGGTCTGGCAGGTGTTTTCCGTCTGTTCGGGGTGTGGTT
Organism: Equus przewalskii; assembly: GCF_037783145.1. Classification (NCBI taxonomy): domain Eukaryota; kingdom Metazoa; phylum Chordata; class Mammalia; order Perissodactyla; family Equidae; genus Equus; species Equus przewalskii. Next base: position 12,140 of record NW_027227661.1, on the reverse strand, counting down.
CCAGCATCTCATGCACATGGTTCTGGCACGTCTGAGATGTGGTTCCGGCCGGCCCGACAGGTGTTTCCACAGTGTCCGCCAAGTGCTACTGGCGTACTTGGCAGGTGATTTTGGCATGACCGGCAGGTGGTTCCAGCAAGCCCGGCAGGTGATTCCGAAGTGTTCCCCAACTGGTTGTGGCATAGCCGGCAGGTGATTTTGGCGTGTCCGGCAGGTGGTTCAGGCGAGTTGAGCAGGTGGTTGCGACGTGCTCGGCAGGTGCTTCCGGCGTCTCCGGCACGTGTTTCTGGCACATCTGACTGGTGGTTCCGGCATGCCCAAAAGTTGATTCCGGTCTGTCCGGTAGGTGGTTCCGGCGTGCACGGCACGTGGTTCTGGTACGTGTCAGATGTGGTTGCGTATGCCCAACAGGTGATTCCGGACTGTCCGCCACATGCTTCTGGCACGTCTGAGAGGTGGTTCCAACATGCCCGGCAGGTCATTTCGGAGAGTCGTCCAAGTGGTTCTGGCGTAGCCCGCAGGTGATTTTGGCGTGTCCGGCAGGTGGTTCCGCCGTGCTCGGCAGTTGGTTCAGGCATGGCCGTCACGTGGTTCCAGTCTGTCCAGGACGTGTTTCCAGCTTCTCCGGCAGGTGGTTCTGGTACGTCTGAGAGGTGGTTCCGCCATGGCTGACAGGTGATTCCGGACCGTCCCCCACTTGGTTCTGGCATAGCCATCAATTGATATTGGCCTGTCCGGCAGGTGGTTCCAGCGAGTCGAAAAGGTGGCTCCGGCGTGCTCGGCAGGTGGTTCCGGTCTGTCCGGTAGGTGATTCCGGCGTGTCCGGCACGTGCTTCCGGCACGTCTGAGAGGTGGTTCCGGCATGCGCGACAGGTGGTTTCGGAGTGTCCGCCAGGTGGTTCTGGCGTAGTTGGAAGGTGATTTTGGCATGACCGGCAGGTGGTTACAGCAAGCCCGGCAGGTGAGTCCGAAGTGCTCCTCCTCTGGTTGTGGCGTAGCCGGCAGGTGATTTTTGCGTGTCCGGCAGGTGGTTCTGGCGAGTCGAGCAGGTGGTTCCGGCGTGCTCGGCAGGTGCTTCCGGTGTCATTGGCACGTGGTTCTGGCATATCTGAGAGGTGGTTCCGGCATGCCCGGCAGGTCATTCCGGAGTGTTCGCCAAGTGTTTCCGGCGTGGCCGGCAGGTGATTTTGCATGTCCAGCGGTCGTTCCGGCGGGTCGAGCCGGTGGTTCCGGCGTGTCCGGCAGGTGGTTCCGGTCTGTCCGGCAGGTGGTTCTGTGGTGTCCGGCACGAGGTACAGTCTGAGAGGCTGTGCCGGCATGCCCCTCACGTGATTCCGGCTTGTCCCCGAAGTGGTGCTGGTGTAGCGGGCAGGTGATTTTGGCGTGTCCGGCAGGTGGTTCAGGCGAGTTGAGCAGGTGGTTGCGACGTGCTCGGCAGGTGCTTCCGGCGTCTCCGGCACGTGTTTCTGGCACATCTGACTGGTGGTTCCGGCATGCCCAAAAGTTGATTCCGGTCTGTCCGGTAGGTGGTTCCGGCGTGCATGGCACGTGGTTCTGGTACGTCTCAGAGGTGGTTGCGTATGCCCAACAGGTGATTCCGGACTGTCCGCCACGCGCTTCAGGCACGTCTGAGAGGTGGTTCCAACATGCCTCGCAGGTCATATCGGAGAGTCGTCCAAGTGGTTCTGGCGTAGCCCGAAGGTGATTTTGGCGTGTCCGGCAGGTGTTTCTGGCACTTCGAGCAGGTGGCTCCGGCATGCTCGGCAGGTGCTTCCGGCGTCTCCGGCACGTGGTTCTGGTGTGTCTGAGAGCTGGTTCCGGCATGTCCGGCTGATGATTCCGGAGTGTCCCCCAAGTGGTTCTGGCATACCCGGCTGGTGATTTGGGCATGTCAGGTAGGTGGTTCCGGCGAGTCGAGCAGGTGGCTCCGGCGTGCTTGGCAGGTTGTTCAGACGGGTCTGGCAGGTGTTTTCCGTCTGTTCGGGGTGTGGTTCCAGCATCTCATGCACATGGTTCTGGCACGTCTGAGATGTGGTTCCATCCGGCCCGACAGGTGTTTCCACAGTGTCCGCCAAGTGGTACTGGCGTAGTTGGCAGGTGATTTTGGCATGACCGTCAGGTGGTTCCAGCAAGCCCGGCAGGTGATTCCTAAGTGTTCCCCAACTGGTTGTGGCGTAGCCGGCAGGTGATTCTTGCGTGTCCGGCAGGTGCTTCCGGCGTCTCCGGCACTTGGTTCTGGTGTGTCTGAGAGCTGGTTCCGGCTTGTACGGCAGATGATTCCGGAGTGTCCGCCAAGTGGTTCTGGCATACCCAGCAGGTGATTTTGGCGTGTCAGGGAGGTGGTACCGATAAGTCGAGCAGGTGGTTCCGGCGTGCTCAGCAGGTGGTTCACGCGGTTCTGGCATGTGTTTTCCGTCTGTTCGGGGTGTGGTTCCAGCATCTCATGAACACGTTTCTGGCACGTCTGAGATGTGGTTCCAGCCGGCCCGACAGGTGTTTCCGCAGTGTCCGCCAAGCGGTTCTGGCGTAGTTGGCAGGTGATTTTGGCATGACTGGCAGGTGGTTCCAGCAAGCCTGGCAGGTGATTCCAAAGTGTTCCCCAACTGGTTGTGGCGTAGCCGGCAGGTGATTTTTGCGTGATCGTCAGGTGGTTCTGGCGAGTCGAGCAGGTGGTTCCGGCGTGCTCGGCTGGTGCTTCCCGGGTCATTGGCACGGGGTTCTGGCATGTCTGAGAGGTGGTTCCTGCATGCCCGGCAAGTGATTCCGGAGTGTTCGCCAAGTGGTTCTGGCATAGTCGGCAGGTGATTTTGGCATGTCCGGCAGGTGGTTCAGGCGAGTTGAGCAGGTGGTTCCAACGTGCTTGGCAGGTGCTTCCGGCGTCTCCGGCACGTGTTTCTGTCACATCTGACAGGTGGTTCCGGCATGCCCGAAAGGTGATTCCGGTCTGTCCGGTAGGTGGTTCCAGCCTGCACGGCATGTGGTTCTGGTACGTCTCAGATGTGGTTCCGGCATGCCCGGCAGGTGATTTTGGCGTGTCTGGCAGGTGTTTCTGACGAGTCGAGCAGGTGGCTCCGGCATGCTCGGCAGGTGCTTCCGGCGTCTCCGGCACTTGGTTCTGGTGTGTCTGAGAGCTGGTTCCGGCATGTCCGGCAGATGATTCCGGAGTGTCCGCCAAGTGGTTCTGGCATACCCAGCAGGTGATTCTGGCGTGTCAGGGAGGTGGTACCGGTGAGTCGAGCAGGTGGTTCCGGCGTGCTCAGCAGGTGGTTCAGGTGGTTCTGGCAGGTGGTATCCATCTGTTCGGGGTGTGGTTCCAGCATCTCATGAACACGTTTCTGGCACGTCTGAGATGTGGTTCCAGCCGGCCCGACAGGTGTTTCCGCAGTGTCCGCCAAGCGGTTCTGGCATAGTCGGCAGGTGATTTTGGCATGACTGGCAGGTGGTTCCAGCAAGCCTGGCAGGTGATTCCAAAGTGTTCACCAACTGGTTGTGGCGTAGCCGGCACGTGATTTTTGCGTGATCGGCAGGTGGTTCTGGCGAGTCGAGCAGGTGGTTCCGGCGTGCTCGGCTGGTGCTTCCGGGGTCATTGGCACGGGGTTCTGGCATGTCTGAGAGGTGGTTCCTGCATGCCCGGCAAGTGATTCCGGAGTGTTCGCCAAGTGGTTCTGGCATAGTCGGCAGGTGATTTTGGCATGTCCGGCAGGTGGTTCAGGCGAGTTGAGCAGGTGGTTCCAACGTGCTTGGCAGGTGCTTCCGGCGTCTCCGGCACGTGTTTCTGGCACATCTGACAGGTGGTTCCGGCATGCCCGAAAGGTGATTCCGGTCTGTCCGGTAGGTGGTTCCAGCCTGCACGGCATGTGGTTCTGGTACGTGTCAGAGGTGGTTGCGTATGCCCAACAGGTGATTCCGGACTGTCTGCCACATGGTTCTGGCACGTCTGAGAGGTGGTTCCGGCATGCCCGGCAGGTCATCCCAGAGAGTCCTCCAAGTGGTTCTGGCATAACACGCAGGTGATTTTGGCGTGTCTTGCAGGTTGTTCCGTTGTGCTTGGCATGTGGTTCAGGCTTGGCCGGCAGGTGGTTCCAGACTGTCCAGGACGTGTTTCCAGCTTCTCCGGCAGGTGGTTCTGGTACGTCTGAGAGGTGGTTCCGCCATGGCTGGCAGGTGATTCCGGACCGTCCCCCAGGTGGTTCTGGCATAGCCAGCAGTTGATATTGGCCTGTCCGGCGGGTGGTTCCAGCGAGTCGAACAGGGGGATCCGGCGTGCTCGGCAGGTGGTTTCGGTCTGGCCGGTAGGTGATTCCGGCGTGTCCGGCACGTGCATCCGGCACGTCTGAGAGCTGGTTCCGGCATGCGCGACAGGCGATTTCGGAGTGTCCGCCAGGTGGTTCTGGCATACCCGGCAGGTGATTTTGGCGTGTCCGGCAGGTGTTTCTGGCGAGTCGAGCAGGTGGCTCCGGCATGCTCGGCAGGTGCTTCTGGCGTCTCCGGCACGTGGTTCTGGTGTGTATGAGAGCTGGTTCCGGCATGTCCGGCAGATGATTCCGGAGTGTTCGCCAAGTGGTTCTGGCATACCCGGCTTGTGATTTGGGCATGTCAGGTAGGTGGTTCCGGCGAGTCGATGTGGTGGCTCCGGCGTGCTCGGCAGGTTGTTCAGACGGGTCTGGCAGGTGTTTTCCGTCTGTTCGGGGTGTGGTTCCAGCATCTCATGCACATGGTTCTGGCACGTCTGAGATGTGGTTCCGGCCTGCCCGACAGGTGTTTCCACACTGTCCGCCAAGTGGTACTGGCGTAGTTGGCAGGTGATTTTGGCATGACCGGCAGGTGGTTCCAGCAAGCCCCGCAGGTGATTCCGAAGTGTTCCCCAACTGGTTGTGGCGTAGCCGGCAGGTGATTTTTGCGGGATCGGCAGGTGGTTCTGGCGAGTCGAGCAGGTGGTTCCGGCGTGCTCGGCAGGTGCTTCCGGGGTCATTGGCACGTGGTTCTGGCATATCTGAGAGGTGGTTCCGGCATGCCCGGCAGGTGATTCCGGAGTGTCCGCCAGGTGTTTCTGGCGTATCCGGAAGGTGATTTTGGCGTGTCCGGCAGGTGTTTCTGGCGAGTCGAGCAGGTGGCTCCGGCATGCTCGGCAGGTGCTTCCGGCGTCACCGGCACGTGATTCTGGTGTGTCTGAGAGCTGGTTCCGGCATGTCCGGCAGATGATTCCGGAGTGTCCGTCAAGTGGTTCTGGCATACCAGCAGGTGATTTTGGCGTGTCAGGGAGGTGGTACCGGTGAGTCGAGCAGGTGGTTCCGGCGTGCTCAGCAGGTGGTTCTGGCGGTTCTGGCAGGTGGTATCCGTCTGTTCGGGGTGTGGTTCCAGCATCTCATGAACACGTTTCTGGCACGTCTGAGATGTGGTTCCAGCCGGCCCGACAGGTGTTTCCGCAGTGTCCGCCAAGCGGTTCTGGCGTAGTTGGCAGGTGATTTTGGCATGACCGGCAGGTGGTTACAGCAAGCCCGGCAGGTGAGTCCGAAGTGCTCCTCAACTGGTTGTGGCGTAGCCGGCAGGTGATTTTTGCGTGTCCGGCAGGTGGTTCTGGCGAGTCGAGCAGGTGGTTCCGGCGTGCTCGGCAGGTGCTTCCGGTGTCATTGGCACGTGGTTCTGGCATATCTGAGAGATGGTTCCGGCATGCCCGGCAGGTGATTCCGGAGTGTTCGCCAAGTGTTTCCGGCGTGGCCAGCAGGTGATTTTGCATGTCCAGCGGTCGTTCCGGCGGGTCGAGCCGGTGGTTCCGGCGTGTCCGTCAGGTGGTTCCGGTCTGTCCGGCAGGTGGTTCTGTGGTGTCTGGCACGAGGTTCAGTCTGAGAGGCTGTGCCGGCATGCCCCTCACGTGATTCCGGCTTGTCCCCGAAGTGGTGCTGGTGTAGCGGGCAGGTGATTTTGGCGTGTCCGGCAGGTGGTTCAGGCGAGTTGAGCAGGTGGTTGCGACGTGCTGGGCAGGTGCTTCCGGCGTCTCCGGCACGTGTTTCTGGCACATCTGACTGGTGGTTCCGGCATGCCCAAAAGTTGATTCCGGTCTGTCCGGTAGGTGGTTCCGGCGTGCACGGCACGTGGTTCTGGTACGTCTCAGAGGTGGTTGCGTATGCCCAACAGGTGATTCCGGACTGTCTGCCACGCGCTTCAGGCACGTCTGAGAGGTGGTTCCAACATGCCTGGCAGGTCATTTCGGAGAGTCGTCCAAGTGGTTCTGGCGTAGCCCGAAGGTGATTTTGGCGTGTCCGGCAGGTGTTTCCGGCGAGTCGAGCAGTTGGCTCCGGCATGCTCGGCAGGTGCTTCCGGCGTCTCCGGCACGTGGTTCTGGTGTGTCTGAGAGCTGGTTCCGGCATGTCCGGCAGATGATTACGGAGTGTCCGCCAAGTGGTTCTGGCATACCCGGCTGGTGATTTTGGCATGTCAGGTAGGTGGTTCCGGCGAGTCGAGCAGGTGCCTCCGGCGTGCTCGGCAGGTTGTTCAGACGGGTCTGGCAGGTGTTTTCCGTCTGTTCGGGGTGTGGTTCCAGCATCTCATGCACATGGTTCTGGCACGTCTGAGATGTGGTTCCGGCCGGCCCGACAGGTGTTTCCACAGTGTCCGCCAAGTGGTACTGGCGTAGTTGGCAGGTGATTTTGGCATGACCGGCAGGTGGTTCCAGCAAGCCCGGCAGGTGAGTCTGAAGTGCTCCCCAACTGGTTGTGGCGTAGCCGGCAGGTGATTTTTGCGTGTCCGGCAGGTGGTTCTGGCGAGTCGAGCAGGTGGTTCCGGCGTGCTCGGCAGGTGCTTCCGGGGTCATTGGGACGTGGTTCTGGCATATCTGAGAGGTGGTTCCGGCATGCCCGGCAGGTGATTCCGGAGTGTTTGCCAAGTGTTTCCGGCGTGGCCGGCAGGTGATTTTGCATGTCCAGCGGTCGTTCCGGTGGGTCGAGCCGGTGGTTCCGGCGTGTCCGGCATGTGGTTCCGGTCTGTCCGGCAGGTGGTTCTTTGGTGTCCGGCACGAGGTTCAGTCTGAGAGGCTGTGCCGGCATGCCCCTCACATGATTCCGGCTTGTCCCCGAAGTGGTGCTGGTGTAGCGGGCAGGTGATTTTGGCATGTCCGGCAGGTGGTTCAGGAGAGTTGAGCAGGTGGTTGCGACGTGCTGGGCAGGTGCTTCCGGCGTCTCCGGCACGTGTTTCTGGCACATCTGACTGGTGGTTCCGGCATGCCCAAAAGTTGATTCCGGTCTGTCCGGTAGGTGGTTCCGGCGTGCAGGGCACGTGGTTCTGGTAAGTGTCAGAGGTGGTTGCGTATGCCCAACAGGTGATTCCAGACTGTCCGCCACGTGCTTCTGGCACGTCTGAGAGGTGGTTCCAACATGCCCGGCAGGTCATTTCGGAGAGTCGTCCAAGTGGTTCTGGCGTAGCCCGCAGGTGATTATGGCGTGTCCGGCAGGTGGTTCCGCCGTGCTCGGCAGGTGGTTCAGGCATGGCCGTCACGTGGTTCCAGTCTGTCCAGGACGTGTTTCCAGCTTCTCCGGCAGGTGCTCCTGGTACGTCTGAGAGGTGGTTCCGCCATGGCTGGCAGGTGATCCCGGACTGTCCCCCAGGTGGTTCTGGCATAGCCAGCAGTTGATATTGGCCTGTCCGGCAGGTGGTTCCAGCGAGTCGAACAGGTGGCTCCGGCGTTCTTGGCAGGTGGTTCCGGTCTGTCCGGTAGGTGTTTCAGGCGTGTCTGGCACGTGCTTCCGGCACGTCTGAGAGGTGGTTCCGTCATGCGCGACAGGTGATTCCGGAGTGTCCGCCAGGTGGTTCTGGCGTACCCGGCAGGTGATTTTGGCGTGTCCGGCAGGTGTTTCTGGCGAGTCGAGCAGGTGGCTCCGGCATGCTCGGCAGGTGCTTCCGGCGTCTCCGGCACTTGGTTCTGGTGTGTCTGAGAGCTGGTTCCGGCATGTCCGGCAGATGATTCCGGAGTGTCCGCCAAGTGGTTCTGGCATACCCAGCAGGTGATTTTGGCGTGTCAGGGAGGTGGTACCGGTGAGTCGAGCAGGTGGTTCCGGCGTGCTCAGCAGGTGGTTCAGGCGGTTCTGGCAGGTGGTATCCGTCTGTTCGGGGTGTGGTTCCAGCATCTCATGAACACGTTTCTGGCACGTCTGAGATGTGGTTCCAGCCGGCCCGACAGGTGTTTCCGCAGTGTCCGCCAAGCGGTTCTGGCGTAGTTGGCAGGTGATTTTGGCATGACTGGCAGGTGGTTCCAGCAAGCCTGGCAGGTGATTCCAAAGTGTTCCCCAACTGGTTGTGGCGTAGCCGGCAGGTGATTTTTGCGTGATCGGCAGGTGGTTCTGGCGAGTCGAGCAGGTGGTTCCGGCGTGCTCGGCTGGTGCTTCCGGGGTCATTGGCACGGGGTTCTGGCATGTCTGAGAGGTGGTTCCTGCATGCCCGGCAAGTGATTCCGGAGTGTTCGCCAAGTGGTTCTGGCATAGTCGGCAGGTGATTTTGGCATGTCCGGCAGGTGGTTCAGGCGAGTTGAGCAGGTGGTTCCAACGTGCTTGGCAGGTGCTTCCGGCGTCTCCGGCACGTGTTTCTGGCACATCTGACAGGTGGTTCCGGCATGCCCGAAAGGTGATTCCGGTCTGTCCGGTAGGTGGTTCCAGCCGGCACGGCATGTGGTTCTGGTACGTCTCAGAGGTGGTTGCGCATGCCCAACAGGTGATTCCGGACTGTCCGCCACATGGTTCTGGCACGTCTGAGAGGTGGTTCCGGCATGCCCGGCAGGTCATCCCAGAGAGTCCTCCAAGTGGTTCTGGCATAACACGCAGGTGATTTTGGCGTGTCTGGCAGGTTGTTCCGTTGTGCTTGGCAGGTGGTTCAGGCTTGGCCGGCAGGTGGTTCCAGACTGTCCAGGACGTGTTTCCAGCTTCTCCGGCAGGTGGTTCTGGTACGTCTGAGAGGTGGTTCCGCCATGGCTGGCAGGTGATTCCGGACCGTCCCCCAGGTGGTTCTGGCATAGCCAGCAGTTGATATTGGCCCGTCCGGCAGGTGGTTCCAGCGAGTCGAACAGGTGGCTCCGGCGTGCTCGGCAGGTGGTTCCGGTCTGTCCGGTAGGTGATTCCGGCGTGTCCGGCACGTGCTTCCGGCACGTCTGAGAGGTGGTTCCGGCATGCGCGACAGGTGGTTTCGGAGTGTCCGCCAGGTGGTTCTGGCGTACCCGGCAGGTGATTTTGGAGTGTCCGGCAGGTGTTTCTGGCGAGTCGAGCAGGTGGCTCCGGCATGCTCGGCAGGTGCTTCCGGCATCTCCGGCACGTGGTTCTGGTGTGTCTGAGAGCTGGATCCGGCATGTCCGGCAGATGATTCCGGAGTGTCCGCCAAGTGGTTCTGGCATACCCGGCTGGTGATTTGGGCATGTCAGGTAGGTGGTTCCGGCGAGTCGAGCAGGTGGCTCCGGCGTGCTCGGCAGGTTGTTCAGACGGGTCTGGCAGGTGTTTTCCGTCTGTTCGGGGTGTGGTTCCAGCATCTCATGCACTTGGTTCTGGCACATCTGAGATGTGGTTCCGGCCGGCCCGACAGGTGTTTCCACAGTGTCCGCCAAGTGGTACTGGCGTAGTTGGCAGGTGATTTTGGCATGACCGGCAGGTGGTTCCAGCAAGCCCGGCAGGTGATTCCGAAGTGTTCCCCAACTGGTTGTGGCGTAGCCGGCAGGTGATTTTTGCGTGTCCGGCAGGTGGTTCTGGCGAGTCGAGCAGGTGGTTCCGGCGTGCTCGGCAGGTGCTTCCGGGGTCATTGGCACGTGGTTCTGGCATATCTGAGAGGTGGTTCCGGCATGCCCGGCAGGTGATTCCGGAGTGTTCGCCAAGTGTTTCCGGCGTAGCCGGCAGGTGATTTTGCATGTCCAGCGGTCGTTCCGGCGGGTCGAGCCGGTGGTTCCGGCGTGTCCGGCAGGTGGTTCCGGTCTGTCCGGCAGGTGGTTCTGTGGTGTCCGGCACGAGGTTCAGTCTGAGAGGCTGTGCCGGCATGCCCCTCACGTGATTCCGGCTTGTCCCCGAAGTGGTGCTGGTGTAGCGGGCAGGTGATTTTGGCGTGTCCGGCAGGTGGTTCAGGCGAGTTGAGCAGGTGGTTGCGACGTGCTCGGCAGGTGCTTCCGGCGTCTCCGGCACGTGTTTCTGGCACATCTGACTGGTGGTTCCGGCATGCCCGAAAGGTGATTCCGGTCTGTCCGGTAGGTGGTTCCGGCGTGCACGGCACGTGGTTCTGGTACGTGTCAGAGGTGGTTGCGTTTGCCCAACAGGTGATTCCGGGACTGTCCACAACGTGCTTCTGGCACGTCTGAGAGGTGATTCCAACATGCCCGGCAGGTCATTTCGGAGAGTCGTCCAACTGGTTCTGGCGTAGCCCGCAGGTGATTTTGGCGTGTCCGGGAGGTGGTTCCGCCGTGCTCGGCAGGTGGTTCAGGCATGGCCGTCACGTGGTTCCAGTCTGTCCAGGACGTGTTTCCAGCTTCTCCGGCAGGTGGTTCTGGTACGTCTGAGAGGTGGTTCCGCCATGGCTGGTAGGTGATCCCGGACTGTCCCCCAGGTGGTTCTGGCATAGCCAGCAGTTGATATTGGCCTGTCCGGCAGGTGGTTCCAGCGAGTCGAACAGGTGGCTCCAGCGTTCTTGGCAGGTGGTTCGGGTCTGTCCGGTAGGTGTTTCCGGCGTGTCTGGCACGTGCTTCCGGGACGTCTGAGAGGTGGTTCCGTCATGCGCGACAGGTGATTCCGGAGTGTCCGCCAGGTGGTTTGGCGTACCCGGCAGGTGATTTTGGCGTGTCCGGCAGGTGTTTCTGGCGAGTCGAGCAGGTGGCTCCGGCATGCTCGGCGGTGCTTCCGGCGTCTCCGGCACTTGGTTCTGGTGTGTCTGAGAGCTGGTTCCGGCATGTCCGGCAGATGATTCCGGAGTGTCCGCCAGGTGGTTCTGGCGTACCTGGCAGGTGTTTCTGGCGAGTCGAGAAGGTGGCTGCGGCATGCTCGGCAGGTGCTTCCGGCGTCTCCGGCACTTGGTTCTGGTGTGTCTGAGAGCTGGTTCCGGCATGTCCGGCAGATGATTCCGGAGTGTCCGCCAAGTGGTTCTGGCATACCCAGCAGGTGATTTTGGCGTGTCAGGGAGGTGGACCGGTGAGTCGAGCAGGTGGTTCCGGCGTGCTCAGCAGGTGGTTCAGGCGGTTCTGGCAGGTGGTATCCGTCTGTTCGAGGTGTGGTTCCAGCATCTCATGAACACGTTTCTGGCACGTCTGAGATGTGGTTCCAGCCGGCCCGACAGGTGTTTCCGCAGTGTCCACCAAGCGGTTCTGGCGTAGTTGGCAGGTGATTTTGGCATGACTGGCAGGTGGTTCCAGCAAGCCTGGCAGGTGATTCCAAAGTGTTCACCAACTGGTTGTGGCGTAGCCGGCAGGTGATTTTTGCGTGATCGGCAGGTGGTTCTGGCGAGTCGAGCAGGTGGTTCCGGCGTGCTCGGCTGGTGCTTCCGGGGTCATTGGCACGGGGTTCTGGCATGTCTGAGAGGTGGTTCCTCCATGCCCGGCAAGTGATTCCGGAGTGTTCGCCAAGTGGTTCTGGCATAGTGGGCAGGTGATTTTGGCATGTCCGGCAGGTGGTTCAGGCGAGTTGAGCAGGTGGTTCCAACGTGCTTGGCAGGTGCTTCCGGCGTCTCCGGCACGTGTTTCTGGCACATCTGACAGGTGGTTCCGGCATGCCCGAAAGGTGATTCCGGTCTGTCCGGTAGGTGGTTCCAGCCGGCACGGCATGTGGTTCTGGTACGTCTCAGAGGTGGTTGCGCATGCCCAAGAGGTGATCCGGCACTGTCCGCCACATGGTTCTGGCACGTCTGAGAGGTGGTTCCGGCATGCCCGGCAGGTCATCCCAGAGAGTCCTCCAAGTGGTTCTGGCATAACACGCAGGTGATTTTGGCGTGTCTGGCAGGTTGTTCCGTTGTGCTTGGCAGGTGGTTCAGGCTTGGCCGGCAGGTGGTTCCAGACTGTCCAGGACGTGTTTCCAGCTTCTCCGGCAGGTGGTTCTGGTACGTCTGAGGGTGGGTCCGCCATGGCTGGCAGGTGATTCCGGACCGTCCCCCAGGTGGTTCTGGCATAGCCAGCAGTTGATATTGGCCCGTCCGGC
>NW_027227660.1:0-85062 GCF_037783145.1 Equus przewalskii | reverse complement strand
TCAACTATCCGGAACCACCTTCCTGACACCCCAAAATCACCTGCCAGGTATACCAGAACCACTTCGTGGACACTCCGGATTCATCTGCCGGACATGCCAGAACCAGCTCTCAGACACTCCAGAACCACGTGCCAGAGACGCCGGAAGCACCAGCTGAGCATGCCTGAGCCACCTGATCGACTCGCAAAATACACCTGTCGGACATGCCAAAATCACCTGCCGGGTACGCCAGAAACACTTGGTGGACGCTGCGGAATCACCTGTCTGGCGTGCCGGAACCACCTCTCAGACTTGCCAGAACCATGATCTGGACACGCCGGTACCACCTGCCGAGTATGCCGGAACCAGCTGATCCACTCCCCAGAACCACCTAGTGGACACGCCAAAATCAACTGCCGGCTATGCCAGAACCTCTCGGCAGACACTCCGGAATCACAGGCCAGGCATTCCGGAACCACCTCTCAGAGGTGCCAGAACCACATGCCGGACACTCCAGAATCACCAGCCGGGCATGCCAGAACCACGTGCTGGACATGCCGGAACCACCTACCGGGCATGCCGTAACCACTTGCCGGACATGCCGGAACCACCGGCTCGAGTCGCCGGAAAAATTGCCGGACATGCAAAATCACCTGCCGGCTACGCCAGAACCACTTGGCGAACACTCCAGAATCACCTGTCGGGCATGCCGGAACCAACTCTCAGATGTGCCGGTCACGCTAGAAGCACCTGCCGGACACGTCGGAACCACCAGCTCGACTCGCCGGAACCACCGTCGGACATGCAAAATGACCTGCCGGCTACGCCAGAACCACTTGGCGAACACTCCGGAATCACCTGTCGGGCATGCCGGAACCACCTCTCAGAGGTGCCAGAACCACATGCCGGACACTCGGGAATCACCTGCCGGGCATGCTGGAACCACGTGCTGGACATGCCGGAACCACCTGCCGGACATTCCGGAACCACCGCCTCGACTCGCCGGAACCATTGCCGGACATGCAAAATCACCTGCCGGCTACGCCAGAACAACTTGGTGAACACTCCGGTATCAACTGCTGGGCATGGCGGAACCACCTCTCAGAGGTGCCAGAACCACATGCCGGACACTCCGGAATCACCTGCCGGGCATGCCGGAACCATCTGCCGGACATGACGGAACCACCGGCTCGACTCGCCGGAACCATTGCCGGACATGCAAAATCACCTGCTGGCTATGCCAGAACCACTTGGGGATTCACTCCGGAATCACCTGCCGGGCATGGCGGAACCACCTCTCAGACATGCCGGAACCACATGCCAATGACACCGGAAGCACCTGCCGAGCACGCCAGAACCACCTGCTCGACTCGCCAAAACCACCTGCTGGACACACCAAAATCACCTTCCGGCTACGCCACAACCATTTGGTGAACACTTCGGAATCAACTGCCGGGCTGGCTGGAACCACCTGCCGGTCACGCCAACATCACCTGCCAGCTATGCCAGAACCACTTGGCGGACACCATGGAAACACCTGTCGGGCCGGCCGGAACCACCTATCAGACGTGCCAGAACCATGTGCCTGAGATGCCGGAACCACACCCCGAACAGACCGAAACCACCTGCCAGACCCGCCTGAACCACCTGCCGAGCACGCCGGAACCACCTACTCGACTCGCCGGAACAACCTACCTGACACGCTAAAATCACCTGCCGGGTATGCCACAACCACTTGGTGGACACTCCGGAATCATCTGCCGGACATGCCAGAACCAGCTCTCAGACACACCAGAACCACGTGCCAGACACGCCGGAAGCACCTGCTGAGCATGCCTGAGCCAAATGCTCGACTTGCAAGAAACACCTGCCAGACACGCCAAAATCACGTGCCGGGTACGCCAGAACCACGTGGCGGACACTCCGGAATCACCTGTCGGGCATGCCGGAACCACCTCTCATACCTGCCAGAGCCTCGTGCCCGTCACGCCAGAACCACCTGCCGGACACGCTGGAACCACCAGCTCCACTCGCCGGAACCAACGTCGGACATGCAAAATGACCTGCCGGCTACGCCAGAACCACTTGGCGAACACTCCGGAATCACCTGTCGGGCATGCCGGAACCACCTCTCAGACTTGCCAGAACCATGTTCCGGACACGCCGGTACCACCTGCCGGGCATGCCGGAATCACATCTCAGAGGTGCCAGAACCACATGCCGGACACTCCGGAATCACCTGCCGGGCATGCTGGAACCACGTGCTGGACATGCAGGAACCACATGCTGGACATGCCGGAACAACCTGCCGGACATTCCGGAACCACCGGCTCGACTCGCAAAAACCACCCGCTGGACACGCCAAAATCACCTGCCGGCTACACCAGAACCACTCGGCAGATACTCCGGAATCACCTGCCGGGCTGGCTGGAACCACCTCTCAGAGGTGCCAGAACCACATGCCGGACACTCCCGAATCACCTGCCGGGCATGCCGGAACCACCTCTCAGACGTGCCAGAACCATGTTCCGGACACGCCGGTACCACCTGCCGAGCTAGCCGGAACCACCTGCTGGACACGCCAAAATCACCTGCCGGCTACGCCAGAACCACGCGGCAGACACTCCGGAATCACCGGCCGGGCTGCCTGGAACCAAATGCCGGTCACGCCAACATCACCTTTCAGCTACGCCGGAACCACTTGGAGGACACTCCGGAAACACCTTTCGGGCCGGCCGGAACCACCACTCAGACGTGCCAGAACCATGTGCCTGAGATGCCGGAACCACTCCCCGAACAGCCCGAAACCACCTGCCAGACCCGCCTGAACCCCCTGGCGAGCACGCCTGATCCACCTGCTCAACTAGCCGGAACCACCTTCCTGACACGCCAAAATCACCTGCCAGGTATACCAGAACCACTTGGTGGACACTCCGGAATCACCTGCCGGGCATGCCGGAACCACTTGCCGGACATGCCGGAACCACCGGCTCGACTCGCCGGAACCATTGCCGGACATGCAAAATCACCTGCCGGCTACGCCAGAACCACTTGGCGAACACTCCGGAATCACCTGCCGGGCATGGCGGAACCACCTGCCGGTCACGCCAACATCACCTGCCAGCTATGCCAGAACCACTTGGCGGACACCATGGAAACACCTGTCGGGCCGGCCGGAACCACCTATCAGACGTGCCAGAACCATGTGCCTGAGATGCCGGAACCACACCCCGAACAGACCGAAACCACCTGCCAGACCCGCCTGAACCACCTGCCGAGCACGCCGGAACCACCTACTCGACTCGCCGGAACCACCTGCCTGACACGTTAGAATCACCTTCCGTGTATGCCACAACCACTTGGTGGACACTCCGGAATCATCTGCCGGACATGACAGAACCAGCTCTCAGAAACACCAGAACCACGTGCCAGACACGCCAGAAGCACCTGCTGGGCATGCCTGAGCCAAATGCTCGACTTGCAAGAAACACCTGCCAGACACGCCAAAATCACGTGCCGGGTACGCCAGAACCACGTGGCGGACACTCCGGAATCACCTGTCGGGCATGCCGGAACCAACTCTCAGACGTGCCAGAACCTCGTGCCGGTCACGCCAGAACCACCTGCCGGACACGCCGGAACCACCGGCTCGACTCGCCGGAACCACCGCTGGACATGCAAAATGACCAGCCGGCTACGCCAGAACCACTTGGCGAACACTCCGGAATCACCTGTCGGGCATGCCGGAACCGCATCTCAGAGGTGCCAGAACCACACGGCAGACACTCTGGAATCACCTGCCAGGCTGGCTGGAACCACCTGCCGGTCACGCCAACATCACCTTTCAGCTACGCCAGAACCACTTGGCGGACACTCCGGAAACACCTCTCCGGCCGGCCTGAACCACCTCTCTGATGTGCCAGAACCATGTGCCTGAGATGCCGGAACCACTCCCCGAAAAGACCGAAACCACCTGCAAGACCCGCCTAAACCCCCTGGCGAGCACGCCTGATCCACCTGCTCAACTAGCCGTAACCACCTTCCTGACACGCCAAAATCACCTGCCGGCTACGCCAGAACCATTTGGGGAACTCTTCGGAATCACCTGCCGGTCTGGCTCCAGAACCACTCG
Organism: Equus przewalskii; assembly: GCF_037783145.1. NCBI lineage: Eukaryota > Metazoa > Chordata > Mammalia > Perissodactyla > Equidae > Equus > Equus przewalskii. Next base: position 80,951 of record NW_027227660.1, on the reverse strand, counting down.
GCAGACACTCCGGAACCACCTGCCGGGCATGCCGGAACCACCTCTCAGACATGTCGGAACCACATGCCAATGACACCGGAAGCACCTGCCAAGCACGCCAGAACCACCTGCTCGACTCGCCAAAACCACCTGCTGGACTCGACAAAATCACCTGCCGGCTACGCCACAACCATTTTGTGAACTCTTCGGAATCACCTGCCGGGCTTTCTGGAACCACCTGCCGGTCACGCCAACATCACCTGCCAGCTATGCCAGAACCACTTGGCGGACACCATGGAAACACCTGTCGGGCCGGCCGGAACCACCTCTCAGACGTGCCAGAACCATGAGCCTGAGATGCCGGAACCGCTCCCCGAACAGACCGAAACCACCTGCCAGACCCGCCTGAACCCCGTGGCAAGCATGCCTGATCCACCCGCTCAACTAGCCGGAACCAACTTCCTGACACGCCAAAATCACCTGCCAGGTATACCAGAACCACTTGGTGGACACTCCGGAATCATCTGCCGGACATGCCAGAACAAGCTCTCAGACACACCAGAACCACGTGCCAGAGACGCCGGAAGCACCAGCTGAGCATGCCTGAGCCACCTGCTCGACTCGCAAGAAACACCTGTCGGACATGCCAAAATCACCTGCCGGGTACGCCAGAAACACTTGGCGGACGCTCCGGAATCACCTGTCGGGCGTGCCGGAACCACCTCTCAGACTTGCCAGAACCATGTTCTGGACACGCCGGTACCACCTGCCGAGTATGCCGGAACCAGCTGATCCACTCCCCAGAACCACCTAGTGGACACGCCAAAATCAACTGCCGGCTACGCCAGAACCACTCGGCAGACACTCCGGAATCACAGGCCAGGCATTCCGGAACCGCCTCTCAGAGATGCCAGAACCAAATGTCGGACACTCCGGTATCACCTGCCGGGCATGCCGGAACCACCTCTCAGAGGTGCCAGAACCACATGCCAGACACTCCGGAATCACCTGCCGGGCATGCCGGAACCACCTGCTGGACATGCCGGAACCACCGGCTCGACTCGCCGGAACCATTGCCGGACATGCAAAACCACCTGCCGGCTACGCCAGAACCACTTGGCGAACACTCCGGTATCACCTGCCGGGCATGCTGGAACCACCTCTCAGAGGTTCCAGAACCACATGCCGGACACTCCGGAATCACCTGCCGGGCATGCCGGAACCACCTGCCGGACATGCCGGAACCATCGGCTAGACTCGCCGGAACCATTGCCGGACATGCGAAATCACCTGCCGGCTACGCCAGAACCACTTGGCGAACACTCCGGAATCACCTGCCGGGCATGGCGGAACCACCTCTCAGACATGCCGGAACCACATGCCAATGACACCGGAAGCACCTGCCGAGCACGCCAGAACCACCTGCTCGACTCGCCAAAACCACCTTCTGGACAAGGCAAAATCACCTGACGGCTACGCCAGAACCACTCGGCAGAAACTCCGGAATCACATACCAGGCATTCCGGAACCACCTCTCAGAGGTGCCAGAACCAAATGCCGGAGACTCGGGTATCACCTGGCGGACATGCCAGAACCACCTCTCTGAGGTGCCAGAACCACATGCCGGACGCTCCGGAATCACCTGCCGGGCATGCCGGAACCACCTTCCGGACATGCCGGAACCACCGGCTCGACTCGCCGGAACCATTGCCGGACATGCAAAATCACCTGCCGGCTACGCCAGAACCACTTGGCGAACACTCCGGAATCACCTGCCAGGCATGGCGGAACCACCTCTCAGACATGCCGGAACCACATGCCAATGACACCGGAAGCACCTGCCGAGCACGCCAGAACCACCTGCTCGACTCGCCAAAACCACCTGCTGGACACACCAAAATCACCTGCCGGCTATGCCACAACCATTTGGTGAACTCTTCAGAATCACCGGCCGGGCTGGCTCCAGAACCACTCGGCAGACACTCCGGAAACACATGCCGGGCATGGCGGAACCACCTCTCAGACATGCCGGAACCACATGCCAATGACACCGGAAGCACTTGCCGAGCACGCCAGAACCACCTGCTCGACTCGCCAAAACCACCTGCTGGACACGCCAAAATCACCTTCCGGCTACGCCACAACCATTTGGTGAACACTTCGGAATAACCTGCCGGGCTGGCTGGAACCACCTGCCGGTCACGCCAACATCACCTTTCAGCTACGCCAGAACCACTTGGCGGACACTCCGGAAACACCTCTCCTGCCGGCCGGAACCACCTCTCAGACGTGCCAGAACCATGTGCCTGAGATGCCGGAACCACTCCCCGAACAGACCGAAACCACCTGCCAGACCCGCCTGAACCCCCTGGCGAGCACGCCTGATCCACCTGCTCAACTAGCCGGAACCAACTTCCTGACACGCCAAAATCACCTGCCGGCTATGCCACAACAATTTGGTGAACTCTTCGGTATCACGTGCCGGGTGGGCTCCAGAACCACTCGGCAGACTCTCCGGAACCACCTGCCGGGTATGACGGAACCACCTCTCTGAGGTGCCAGAACCACATGCCGGACACTCCGGAATCACCTGCCGGACATGCCGGAACCACCGGCTCGACTCGCCGGAACCACCGCCGGACATGCAAAATGACCTGCCAGCTACGCCAGAACTACTTGGGGAACACTCCGGAATCACCTGTCGGGCATGCTGGAACCACCTCTCAGACTTGCCAGAACCATGTTCCGGACACGCCGGTACCACCTGCCGAGTATGCCGGAACCACCTGATCCACTCCCCAGAACCACCTAGTGGACACGCCAAAATCAACTGCCGGCTACGCCGGAACCACCAGCTCGATTCGCCGGAACCACCGCCGGACATGCAAAATGACCTGCCGGCTACGCCACAACCACTTGGCGAACACTCCGGAATCACCTGTCGGGCAGGCCAGAACCACCTCTCAGACTTGCCAGAACCATGTTCCGGACACGCCGGTACCACCTGCCGAGTATGCCGGAACCACCTGATCCACTCCCCAGAAAAACATGCTGGACACGCCAGAATCACCTGCCGGCTACGCCAGAACCACTCGGCAGACACTCCGGAACCACCTGCCGGGCATGCCGGAACCACCTCTCAGAGGTGCCAGACCACATTCCGGACACTCCGGAATCACCTGCCGGGCATGCCGGAGCCATCTCTCAGACGTGCCAGAACCATGTTCCGGACACGCCGGTACCACCTGCCGAGTATGCCGGAACCAGCTGATCCACTCCCCAGAACCACCTAGTGGACACGCCAAAATCAACTGCCGGCTACACCAGAACCACTCGGCAGACACTCCGGAATCACATGCCAGGCATTCCGGAACCACTTCTCAGAGGTGCCAGAACCAAATGCCAGAGACTCCGGCATCACATGCCGGGCATGCCGGAACCACCTGCTGGACATGCCGGAATCACCTGCCGGACATGCCGGAACCACCGGCTCGACTCGCCGGAACCACCGCCGGACATGCAAAATGACCTGCCGGCTACGCCAGAACCACTTGGGGAACACTCCGGAATCACCTGTCGGGCATGCCGGAACCACCTCTCAGAGGTGCCAGAAGCACATGCCGGACACTCCGGAAGCACCTGCCGGGCATGCCGGAACCACCTGCTGGACATGCCAGAATCACCTGCCGGACATTCTGGAACCACCGGTTCGACTCGCCGGAACCACCGCCGGACATGCAAAATGACCTGCCGGCTACGCCAGAACCAGTTGGGGAACACTCCGGAATCACCTGTCGGGCATGCCGGAACCACCTCTCAGACTTGCCAGAACCATGTTCCGGACACGCCGGTACCACCTGCCGAGTATGCCGGAACCACCTGATCCACTCCCCAGAACCACCTAGTGGACACGCCAAAATCAACTGCCGGCTACGCCGGAACCACCGGCTCGACTCGCCGGAACCACCGCCGGACATGCAAAATGACCTGCCGGCTAAGCCAGAAGCACTTGGCGAACACTCCGGAATCACCTGTCGGGCATGCCGGAACCACCTCTCAGACTTGCCAGAACCACATGCCGGACACTCCGGAAACACCTGCCGGGCATGCCGGAACCTCCTCTCAGAGGTGCCAGAAATACATGCCGGACACTCCGGAATCACCTGCCGGGCATGACGGAACCATCTCTCTGACGTGCCAGAACCATGTTCCGGACACCCCGGTACCACCTGCCGAGCTCGCCGGAACCACCTGCTGGACAGGCCAAAATCACCTGCCGGCTACGGCAGAACCACTCGGCAGACACTCTGGAATCACCTGCCGGGCTGGCTGGAACCACCTGCCGGTCACGCCAACATCACCTTTCAGCTACGCCAGAACCACTTGGTGGACACTCCGGAAACACCTGTCGGGAAGGCCGGAACCACCTCTCAGAGGTGCCAGAACCATGAGCCTGAGATACCGGAACCACTCCCCGAACAGACCGAAACCACCTGCCAGACCCGCCTGAACCCCCTCGCGAGCACGCCTGATCCACCTGCTCAACTAGCCGGAACCACCTTCCTGACACGCCAAAATCACCTGCCAGGTATACCAGGACCACTTGGTGGACACTCCGGAATCATCTGCCGGACATGCCAGAACCAGCTCTCAGACACACCAGAACCACGTGCCAGAGACGCCGGAAGCACCAGCTGAGCATGCCTGAGCCACCTGCTCGACTCGCAAGAAACACCTGTCGGACATGCCAAAATCACCTGCCGGGTACGCCAGAAACACTTGGCGGACGCTCCGGAATCACCTGTCGGGCGTCCCGGAACCACCTCTCAGACGTGCCAGAACCATGTTCTGGACACGCCGGTACCACCTGCCGAGTATGCCGGAACCAGCTGATCCACTCCCCAGAACCACCTAGTGGACACGCCAAAATCAACTGCCGGCTACGCCAGAACCACTCGGCAGACACTCCGGAATCACATGCCAGGCATTCCGGAACCACCTCTCAGAGGTGCCAGAACCAAATGCCGGAGACTCCGGCATCACATGCCGGGCATGCCGGAACACCCTCTCAGAGGTGCCAGAAGCACATGCCGGACACTCCGGAAGCACCTGCCGGGCATGCCGGAACCACCTGCTGGACATGCCGGAATCACCTGCCGGACATGCCGGAACCACCGGCTCGACTCGCCGGATCCACCGCCGGACATGCAAAATGACCTGCCGGCTACGCCAGAACCACTTGGGGAACACTCCGGAATCACCTGTCGGGCATGCCGGAACCACCTCTCAGACTTTCCAGAACCATGTTCCGGACACGCCGGTACCACCTGCCGAGTATGCCGGAACCACCTGATCCACTCCCCAGAAAAACATGCTGGACACGCCAGAATCACCTGCCGGCTACGCCAGAACCACTCGGCAGACACTCCGGAATCACATGCCAGGCATTCCGGAATCACCTCTCAGGGGTGCCAGAACCAAATGCCGTACACTCCGGCATCACCTGCCGGGCATGCCGGAACCACCTGTCAGAGGTGCCAGAAGCACATGCCGGACACTCCGGAAGCACCTGCCGGGCATGCCGGAACCACCTGCTGGACATGCCAGAATCACCTGCCGGACATGCTGGAACCACCGGTTCGACTCGCCGGAACCACCGCCAGACATGCAAAATGACCTGCCGGCTATGCCAGAACCAGTTGGGTAACACTCCTGAATCACCTGTCGGGCATGCCGGAACCACCTCTCAGACTTGCCAGAACCATGTTCCGGACACGCCGGTACCACCTGCCGAGTATGCCGGAACCACCTGATCCACTCCCCAGAACCACCTGCTGGACACGCCAGAATCACCTGCCGGCTACGCCAGAACCACTCGGCAGACACTCCGGAACCACCTCCGGGCATGCCGGAACCACCTCTCAGAGGTGCCAGAACCACATGCCGGACACTCCGGAATCACCTGCCGGGCATGCCGGAACCACCTCTCAGAGGTGCCAGAACCACTTGCCGGACACTCCGGAATCACCTGCCGGGCATGACGGAACCATCTCTCTGACGTGCCAGAACCATGTTCCGGACACCCCGGTACCACCTGCCGAGCTCGCCGGAACCACCTGCTGGACAGGCAAAAATCACCTGCCGGCTACGGCAGAACCACTCTGCAGACACTCTGGAATCACCGGCCGGGCTGGCTGGAACCACCTGCCGGTCACGCCAACATCACCTTTGAGCTACGCCAGAACCACTTGGCGGACACTCCGGAAACACCTCTCCGGCCGGCCGGAACCACCTCTCAGATGTGCCAGAACCATGTGCCTGAGATGCCGGAACCACTCCCCGAACAGACCGAAAACACCTGCCAGACCCGCCTGAACCCCCTGGCGAGCACGCCTGATCCACCTGCTCAACTAGCCGGAACCACCTTCCTGACACGCCAAAATCACCTGCCAGGTATACCAGAACCACTTGGTGGACACTCTGGAATCATCTGCCGGACATGCCAGAACCAGCTCTCAGACACACCAGAACCACGTGCCAGAGATGCCGGAAGCACCAGCTGAGCATGCCTGAGCCACCTGCTCGACTCGCAAGAAACACCTGTCGGACATGCCAAAATCACCTGCCGGGTACGCCAGAAACACTTGGCGGACGCTCCGGAATCACCTGTCGGGCGTGCCGGAACCACCTCTCAGAATTGCCAGAACCATGTTCTGGACACGCCGGTACCACCTGCCGAGTATGCCGGAACCAGCGGATACACTCCCCAGAACCACCTAGTGGACACGCCAAAATCAACTGCCGGCTACGCCAGAACCACTCGGCAGACACTCCGGAATCACATGCCAGGCATTCCGGAACCACCTCTCAGAGGTGCCAGAACCAAATGCCGGACAGTCCGGTATCACCTGCCGGGCATGCCGGAACCACCTGCTGTACATGCCGGAATCACCTGCCGGACATGCCGGAACCGCCGGCTCGACTCGCCGGAACCATTGCCGGACATGCAAAATCACCTGCCAGCTACGCCAGAACCACACGGCAGACACTCCGGAATCACCTGCCGGGCTGGCTGGAACCACCTGCCGGTCACGCCAACATCACCTTTCAGCTACGCCAGAACCACTTGGCGGACACTCCGGAAACACCTCTCCGGCCGGCCGGAACCACCTCTCAGACGTGCCAGAACCATGTACCTAAGATGCCGGAACCACTCCCCGAACAGACCGAAACCACCTGCCTGACCCGCCTGAACCCCCTGGCGAGCACGCCTGATCCACCTGCTCAACTAGCCGGAACCACTTTCCTGACACGCCAAAATAACCTACCGGCTACGCCACAAACATTTGGTGAACTCTTCGGAATCACCTGCCGGGCTGGCTCCAGAACCACTCGACAGACACTCCGGAACCACCTGCCGGGCATGCCGGAACCAGCTCTCAGACATGCCGGAACCACATGCCAATGACACCGGAAGCACCTGCCGAGCACGCCAGAACCACCTGCTCGACTCGCCAAAACCACCTGCTGGACACGCCAAAATCACCTGCCGGCTACGCCACAACCATTTGGTGAACTCTTCGGAATCACCTGCCGGCCTGGCTAGAACCACCTGCCGGTCACGCCAACATCACCTGCCAGCTATGCCAGAACCACTTGGCGGACACCATGGAAACACCTGTCGGGCCGGCCGGAACCACCTATCAGACGTGCCAGAACCATGTGCCTGAGATGCCGGAACCACACCCCGAACAGACCGAAACCACCTGCCAGACCCGCCTGAACCACCTGCCGAGCACGCCGGAACCACCTACTCGACTCGCCGGAACCACCTACCTGACACGCTAAAATCACCTGCCGGGTATGCCACCACCACTTGGTGGACACTCCGGAATCATCTGCCGGGCATGGCAGAACCAGCTGTGAGACAGACCAGAACCACGTGCCACAGACGCCGGAAGCACCAGCTGAGCATGCCTGAGCCACCTGCTCGACTCGCAAGAAACACCTGTCGGACATGCCAAAATCACCTGCCGGGTACGCCAGAAACACTTGGCGGACGCTCCGGAATCACCTGCCGGGCATGCAGGAACCATCTCTCAGACGTGCCAGAACCATGTTCCGGACACGCCGGTACCACCTGCCGAGCTCGCCGGAGCCACCTTCTGGACACGCCAAAATTACCTGCCGGCTACGCCAGAACCACATGCCAGACACTACGGAATCACCTGCCGGGGTGGCTGGAACCACCTGCCGGTCACGCCAAAATCACCTTTCAGCTACGCCAGAACCACTTAGCAGACACTCCCGAAACACCTGTCGGGCCGGCCGGAACGACCTCTCAGACGTGCCAGAACCATGTGCCTGAGATGCCGGAACCACTCCCCGAACAGACCGAAACCACCTGCCAGACCCGCCTGAACCCCCTGGCGAGCACGCCTGATCCACGTGCTCAACTAGCCGGAACCACCTTCCTGACACGCCAAAATCGCCTGCCAGGTATACCAGAACCACTTGGTGGGCACTCCGGAATCATATGCCGGACATGCCAGAACCAGCTCTCAGACACATAACCACGTGCCAGAGACGCTGGAAGCACCTGCTGAGCATGCCTGAGCCACCTGCTCGACTCGCAAGAAACACCTGTCGGACATGACAAAATAACCTGCCGGATACGCCAGAAACACTTGGTGGACGCTACGGAATCACCTATCGGGCGTGCCGGAACCACCTCTCAGACTTGCCAGAACCATGTTCTGGATACGCCGGTACCACCTGCCGAGTATGCCGGAACCACTGATCCACTCCCCAGAGCCACCTAGTGGACACGCCAAAATCAACTGCCGGCTACGCCAGAACCGCTCGGCAGACACTCCGGAATCACATGCCAGGCATTCCGCAACCGCCTCTCAGAGGTGCCAGAACCAAATGCCGGACACTCCGGCATCACCAGCCGGGCATGCCGGAACCACCTATCAGAGGTGCCAGAAGCACATGCCGGACACTCCGGATGCACCTGCCGGGCATGCCGGAACCACCTGCTGGACATGCCAGAATCACCTGCCGGACATGCCGGAACCACTGGCTCGACTCGCCGGAACCACCGCCGGACATGCAAAATGACCTGCCGGCTACACCAGAACCAGTTGGCGAACACTCCGGAATCACCTGTCGGGCATGCCGGAACCACCTCTCAGACTTGCCAGAACCATGTTCCGGACACTCCGGTACCACCTGCCGAGTATGCCGGAACCACCTGATCCACTCCCCAGAACCACCTGCTGGACACGCCAGAATCACCTGCCGGCTACGCCAGAACCAGTCGGCAGAAACTCCGGAACCGAATGCCGGGCATGCCGGAACCACCTCTCAGAGGTGCCAGAACCACATATCGGAAACTCCGGAATCACCTGCCGGGCATGCTGGAACCACCTCTCAGAGGTGCCAGAACCACATGCCGGACACTCCGGAATCACCTGCCGGGCATGCCGGAACCATCTCTCTGACGTGCCAGAACCATGTTCCGGACACCCCGGTACCACCTGCCGAGCTCACCGGAACCACCTGCTGGACACGCCAAAATCACCTGCCGGCTACGCCAGAACCACTCGGCAGACACTCTGGAATCACCTGCCGGGCTGGCTGGAACCACCTGCCGGTCACGCCAACATCACCTTTCAGCTACGCCAGAACCACTTGGTGGACACTCCCGAAACACCTGTCGGGCCGGCCGGAACCACCTCTCATACGTACCAGAACCATGCACCTGAGATGCTGTAACAACTCCCCGAACAGACCGAAACCACCTGCCAGACCCGCCTGAACCCCCTGGTGAGCACGCCTGATCCACCTGCTCAACTAGCCGGAACCACCTTCCTGACACGCCAAAATCACCTGCCAGGTCTACCAGAACCACTTGGTGGACACTCCGGAATCATCTGCCGGACATGCCAGAACCAGCTCTCAGACACACCAGAACCACGTGCCAGAGATGCTGGAAGCACCAGCTGAGCATGCCTGAGCCACCTGCTCAACTCGCAAGAAACACCTGTCGGACATGCCAAAATCACCTGCCGGGTACGCCAGAAGCACTCGGCAGACACTCCGGAATCACATGCCAGGCATTCCGGAACCACCTCTCAGAGGTGCCAGAACCAAATGCCGGAGACTCCGGAATCACCTGCCGGGCATGCCGGAACCACCTGCTGTACATGCCGGAATCACCTGCCGGACGTGCCGGAACCACCGGCTCGACTCGCCGGAACCATTGCCGGACATGCAAAATCACCTGCCAGCTACGCCAGAACCACACGGCAGACACTCCGGAATCACCTGCCGGGCTGGCTGGAACCACCTGCCGGTCACGCCAACATCACCTTTCAGCTATGCCAGAACCACTTGGCGGACACTCCGGAAACACCTCTCCGGCCGGCAGGAACCACCTCTCTGATGTCCCAGAACCATGTGCCTGAGATGCCGGAACCACTCCCCGAACAGACCGAAACCACCTGCAAGACCCGCCTGAACCCCCTGGCGAGCACGCCTGATCCACCTGCTCAACTAGACGGAACCACCTTCCTGACACGCCAAAATCACCTGCCGGCTACGCCACAACCATTTGGTGAACTCTTCGGAATCACCTGCCGGGCTGGCTCCAGAACCACTCGGCAGACACTCCGGAACCACCTGCCGGGCATGGCGGAACCACCTCTGAGACATGTCGGAACCACATGCCAATGACACCGGAAGCACCTGCCGAGCACGCCAGAACCACCTGCTCGACTCGCCAAAACCACCTGTTGGACACGCCAAAATCACCTGCCGGCTACGCCACAACCATTTGGTGAACTCTTCGGAATCACCTGCCGGCCTGGCTAGAACCACCTGCCGGTCACGCCAACATCACCTGCCAGCTATGCCAGAACCACTTGGCGGACACCATGGAAACACCTGTCGGGCCGGCCGGAACCACCTATCAGACGTGCCAGAACCATGTGCCTGAGATGCCGGAACCACACCCCGAACAGACCGAAACCACCTGCCAGACCCGCCTGAACCACCTGCCGAGCACGCCGGAACCACCTACTCGACTCGCCGGAACCACCTACCTGACACGCTAAAATCACCTGCCGGGTATGCCACCACCACTTGGTGGACACTCCGGAATCATCTGCCGGGCATGGCAGAACCAGCTGTGAGACAGACCAGAACCACGTGCCACAGACGCCGGAAGCACCAGCTGAGCATGCCTGAGCCACCTGCTCGACTCGCAAGAAACACCTGTCGGACATGCCAAAATCACCTGCCGGGTACGCCAGAAACACTTGGCGGACGCTCCGGAATCACCTGTCGGGCGTCCCGGAACCACCTCTCAGACTTGCCAGAACCATGTTCTGGACACGCCGGTACCACCTGCCGAGTATGCCGGAACCAGCTGATCCACTCCCCAGAAACACCTAGTGGACACGCCAAAATCAACTGCCGGCTACGCCAGAACCACTCGGCAGAGACTCCGGAATCACATGCCAGGCATTCCGGAACCACCTCTCAGAGGTGCCAGAACCAAATGCCGGACACTCCGGCATCACCTGCCGGGCATGCCGCAACAACCTCTCAGAGGTGCCAGAACCACATGCCGGACACTCCGGAAGCACCTGCCGGGCATGCCGGAACCACCTGCTGGACATGCCGGAATCACCTCCCGGACATGCTGGAACCACCGGCTCGACTCGCCGGAACCACCGCCGGACATGCAAAATGACATGCCGGCTACGCCAGAACCAGTTGGCGAACACTCCGGAATCACCTGTCGGGCATGCCGGAACCACCTCTCAGACTTGCCAGAACCAAGTTCCGGACACGCCGGTACCACCTGCCGAGTATGCCGGAACCACCTGATCCACTCCCCAGAACCACCTAGTGGACACGCAAAAATCAACTGCCGGCTACGCCGGAACCACCGTCTCGACTCGCCGGAACCATTGCCGGCCATGCAAAATCACCTGCCGGCTACGCCAGAACCACTTGGCGAACTCTCCGGTATCACCTGCCGGGCATGGCGGAACCACCTCTCAGTCATGCCGGAACCGCATGCCAATGACACCGGAAGCACCTGCCGAGCACGCCAGAACCACCTGCTCGACTCGCCAAAACCACCTGCTGGAGACGCCAAAATCACCTGCCGGCTACGCCACAACCATTTGGTGAACTCTTCGGAATCACCTGCCGGGCTGGAGGGAACCACCTGCCGGTCACGCCAACATCACCTGCCAGCTATGCCAGAACCACATGGCGGACACCATGGAAACACCTGTCGGGCCGGCCGGAACCACCTATCAGACGTGCCAGAACCCTGTGCCTGAGATGCCAGAACCACACCCCGAACAGATCGAAACCACCTGCCAGACCTGCCTGAACCACCTGCAGAGCACGCCGGAACCACCTGATCCACTCCCCAGAACCACCTGCCACACATGCCAAAATCAACTGCCGGCTGCGCCAGAACCACTTGGCACATACTCCAGAATCATATGCCGGTCATGCCGGAACCACCTCTCAAACGTGCAAGAACCACATACCGGAGACGCCGGAAGCACGTGCTGAGCATGCCAGAACCACCTGTGCCACTCCACAGAACCACCTGCCGGTCACGCCAAAATCACCTGCCGGCTACGCCAGAACCACTTGGCAAACACTCCGGAATCACATGCAGGGCATGCCGGAACCACCTCTCAGCCATGCCAGTACCACGTGCCAGAGACACCGGATGCACCTGCCGAGCACGCCAGAACCTCCTGCTCGCCTCGCCGGAACCACCTGCCGGAGATGCCAAAATCACCTGCCGGCTAGGCCAGAACCACGTGGCGCAATCTATGAAATCACATGCTGGGCATGCCGGAACGACCTCTCAGACGTGCCGGAAGCACGTGTGGGACACGCCGGAAGCACCTAATGGACAGACCGGAACCTCCTGGAGGACCCGCCTGAAAGACCTGCTTAGCACTCCGGAACAACCTGCTCGACTCATTCGAGCCACCTGCTGGAAATGCCAAAATCACCAGCCGGCTATGCCAGAACCACTTGACGGACACTCCGGAATCACCTGCAGGGCATGCCGGAACCACCGCTCAGATGTGCAAGAACCACATGCCGCAGACTCCGGAATCACGTGCCGGGCATGCCGGAACCACCTCTCAAATCTGCCAAAATCAAGTGCCGGAGACGCCAGAAGCACCTGCCGAGCTAGCCGGCAGCACCTTCTCGAATCATCGGAACCACCTGTGGGACACACCAAAATCACCTGCCTGCTACATCAGAACCACTTGGTGGACAACCCGGAATCACCTGCCGGACATGCCAGAACCACCTGTCAGACGTGCCGGAACCACGTGCCGCACACGCCGGAACCAACTCCTGGACAGACCAGAACCACCACCGGACCTGCCTGAACCACCTGCCGAGCATGAGGGAACCACCTGCCGGACACGCCAAAATCACCTGCCAGGTATACCAGAACCACTTGGTGGACGCTCCGGAATCATCTGCCGGACATACCAGAACCAGCTCTCAGACACACCAGAACCACGTGCCAGAGACGCCGGAAGCACCTGCTGCGCATGCCTGAGCCACCTGCTCGACTCGCAAGAAACACCTGTCGGACACGCCAAAATCACCTGCCGGCTATGCCAGAACCACCTGCCGGCTACGCCAGAACCACTAGGCAGACACTCCGGAATCACCTTCCAGGCATGCCGGAACCACCACTCAGAGGTGCCAGAACCACATGCCGGAGACCCCGGAATCACCTGCCGGGCATGCCGGAACCACCTCTCAGAGGTGCCAGAACCACATGCCGGAGACTCCGGAATCACCTGCCGGGCATGCCGGAACCATCTCTCAGACGTGCCACAACCACGTGCCGGAGAGACCAGAAGCACCTGCCGAGCTCGCCGGAAACACCTGCTGGACATGCGAGAACCACCTGCCTGACAGGCCAAAATCATATGCCAGCTACGCCAAAACCACCTGGTGGACACTCCAGAATCACCTTGCGGGCATGCCGGGACCACGTCATGGACAGACTGCAAACACCTGCCGGACCTGCCTGAACCACCTGCCGAGCACGCCGGAAGCACCTGCTCGACTCACCAGAGCCACCTGCCGGACACACCAGAAACACCTGCAGGGTACGCCAGAACCACTTGGAGGACTCTCCGGGATCACCTGCCGGGCATGCCGGAACCACCTCTCAGACATGCCAGAAGCATGTGCCGGACACGCCGGAACCACCTGCCGAGTATGCCGGAACCACATGCTCCACTCCCCAGAACCACCTGCTGGACACGCCAAAATCACCTGCTGGCTACGCCAGAACCACTCAGCAGACACTTAGAACCACCTCCAGGACAGACCGGAACCACTTGCCGGACACGCCAGAATCACCAGCCGGCTACGCCACAACCACTTGTCAGACACTCCGGAATCACCTGCCGGGCATGCTGGAACCACATCACAGAGGTGCCGCAAACACATGCCGGAGACGGCGGAAGCACCTGCCGAGAATGCCGGAAGTTACTGATCCACTCCCCATAGCCACCTGCCGGACACGCCAAAATCACCTGCCGGGTACGCCAGAACCACTTGGCGGACACTGCGGAATCACCTGCCGGTCATGCCAGCACAACCTCTCAGAAGTGCCAGAAGCACATGCCGGACAGGCCGGAACCATCTCCCGGACAGACTGGAAACACAGGAAACACTCGCCGGAACCACCTGCTTGTCTCACCGGTCCCACCGCCGGACATGGAAAATCACCTGCCGGTTACGCCAGAGCCACTTGGCGAACACTCTGGAATCACCTGCCGGGCATGCCGGAACCACCTCTCAGACATGCCAGAACCATGTGCCTGAGATGCCGGAACCACACCCCGAACAGACCGAAGCTACCTGCCAGACCCGCCTGAACCACCTGCCGAGCACGCCGGAACCACCTGCTCGACTCGCCGGAACCACCTACCTGACACGCCAAAATCACCTGCCGGGTATGCCAGAACCACTTGGTGGACACTCAAGTATCATCTGCTGGACATGCCAGAACCAGCTCTCAGACACACCAGAACCACGTGCCGGACACGCCGGAAGCACCAGCTGAGCATGCCTGAGCCACCTGCTCGACTCGCAAGAAACACCTGCCGGACACGCCAAAATCACCTGCCGGGTACGCCAGAACCACTTGGCGCACTCTCCGGAATCACCTGTCGGGCATGCCGGAAGCACCTCTCAGACTTGCCAGAACCATGTTCCGGACACGCCGGTACCACCTGCCGAGTGTGCCGGAACCACCTGATCCACTCCCCAGAACCACCTGCTGGACACGCCAAAATCACCTGCCGGCTACGCCAGAACCACTCGGCAGAAAGTCCGGAATCACCTGCCGGCATGCCGGAACCACCTCTCAGACGTGCCAGAACCACGTGCAGGACACGCCGGAACCACCTGCCGAGCATGCAGGAACCACCTGCTCGACTCGCAGGACCCAGCTGCCGGACACGCAAAAATCACCTGCTGGCTATGCCAGAACCACTTGCCAGACTTTCCAGAATCACCTGCCGGGAATGCCGGACCCACCTCTCAAATGTGCCAAAATCAAGTGCCGGAGACGCCAGAAGCACCTGCCAAGCTAGCTGGAAGCACCTGCTTGAATCGTCGGAACCACCTGTGGGACACGCCAAAATCACCAGCCAGCTACGCCAGAAACACTTGGTGGACAATCCGGAATCAACTGCAGGACATGTCAGAAAAACCTGTCAGACGTGGTGGAACCACGTGCCGGGCACGGCGGAACCACCTCCCGGACAGACCGGAACCACCTACCGGACCTGCCTGAATCACCTGCTGAGCATGCCGGAACCACCTGCCGGACATGCCAAAATCACCTGCGGGCTAGGCCAGAACCACTTGGAGGACTCTCCGGGATCACCTGACGTGCATGCCAGTAACACCTCTCAGACGTACCAGAACCACGTGCGGGACACGCCGGAACCCACTACCGGACAGACCGGAACCACCTGCCGGACACGCCAGAATCACCTGCCGAGAACGCCGGAATCACCTGAACAGCTCGCCAGAAACACCTGCCGGACACGTCAAAATCACCTGCCGGACATGCCGGACCACCGGCTCGACTCGCCGGAACCACCGCCGGACATGCAAAATGACCTGCCGGCTACGCCAGAACCACTTGGGGAACACTCCGGAATCACCTGTCGGGCATGCCGGAACCACCTCTCAGACTTTCCAGAACCATGTTCCGGACACGCCGGTACCACCTGCCGAGTATGCCGGAACCACCTGATCCACTCCCCAGAAAAACATGCTGGACACGCCAGAATCACCTGCCGGCTACGCCAGAACCAGTCGGCAGACACTCCGGAATCACATGCCAGGCATTCCGGAATCACCTCTCAGGGGTGCCAGAACCAAATGCCGTACACTCCGGCATCACCTGCCGGGCATGCCGGAACCACCTGTCAGAGGTGCCAGAAGCACATGCCGGACACTCCGGAAGCACCTGCCGGGCATGCCGGAACCACCTGCTGGACATGCCAGAATCACCTGCCGGACATGCTGGAACCACCGGTTCGACTCGCCGGAACCACCGCCAGACATGCAAAATGACCTGCCGGCTATGCCAGAACCAGTTGGGTAACACTCCTGAATCACCTGTCGGGCATGCCGGAACTACCTCTCAGACTTGCCAGAACCATGTTCCGGACACGCCGGTACCACCTGCCGAGTATGCCGGAACCACCTGATCCACTCCCCAGAACCACCTAGTGGACACGCCAAAATCAACTGCCGGCTACGCCGGAACCACCGGCTCGACTCGCCGGAACCACCGCCGGACATGCAAAATCACCTGCCAGCTACGCCAGAACCACTTGGCGAACACTCCAGAATCACCTGTCGGGCATGCCAGAACCACCTCTCAGACGTGCCAGAACCACGTGCCAGACACGCTGGTACCACCAGCCGAGTATGCCGGAACCTCCTGCTCCACTCCCCAAAACCACCTGCCGGAGACGCCAAAATCACCTGCCGGCTACGCCAGAACCACTTGGCAGACACTCCGGAACCACCTCCGGGCATGCCGGAACCACCTCTCAGACGTGCCAGAACCACATGTCGGACACTCCGGAATCACCTGCCGGGCATGCCGGAACCACCTCTCAGACGTGCCAGAACCACTTGCCGGACACTCCGGAATCACCTGCCGGGCATGACGGAACCATCTCTCTGACGTGCCAGAACCATGTTCCGGACACCCCGGTACCACCTGCCGAGCTCGCCGGAACCACCTGCTGGACAGGCCAAAATCACCTGCCGGCTACGGCAGAACCACTCTGCAGACACTCTGGAATCACCTGCCGGGCTGGCTGGAACCACCTGCCGGTCACGCCAACATCACCTTTGAGCTACGCCAGAACCACTTGGCGGACACTCCGGAAACACCTCTCCGGCCGGCCGGAACCACCTCTCAGATGTGCCAGAACCATGTGCCTGAGATGCCGGAACCACTCCCCGAACAGACCGAAAACGCCTGCCAGACCCGCCTGAACCCCCTGGCGAGCACGCCTGATCCACCTGCTCAACTCGCCGGAACCACCTTCCTGACACGCCAAAATCACCTGCCAGGTATACCAGAACCACTTGGTGGACACTCTGGAATCATCTGCCGGACATGCCAGAACCAGCTCTCAGACACACCAGAACCACGTGCCAGAGATGCCGGAAGCACCAGCTGAGCATGCCTGAGCCACCTGCTCGACTCGCAAGAAACACCTGTCGGACATGCCAAAATCACCTGCCGGGTACGCCAGAAACACTTGGCGGACGCTCCGGAATCACCTGTCGGGCGTGCCGGAACCACCTCTCAGAATTGCCAGAACCATGTTCTGGACACGCCGGTACCACCTGCCGAGTATGCCGGAACCAGCGGATACACTCCCCAGAACCACCTAGTGGACACGCCAAAATCAACTGCCGGCTACGCCAGAACCACTCGGCAGACACTCCGGAATCACATGCCAGGCATTCCGGAACCACCTCTCAGAGGTGCCAGAACCAAATGCCGGACAGTCCGGTATCACCTGCCGGGCATGCCGGAACCACCTGCTGTACATGCCGGAATCACCTGCCGGACATGCCGGAACCGCCGGCTCGACTCGCCGGAACCATTGCCGGACATGCAAAATCACCTGCCAGCTACGCCAGAACCACACGGCAGACACTCCGGAATCACCTGCCGGGCTGGCTGGAACCACCTGCCGGTCACGCCAACATCACCTTTCAGCTACGCCAGAACCACTTGGCGGACACTCCGGAAACACCTCTCCGGCCGGCCGGAACCACCTCTCAGACGTGCCAGAACCATGTACCTAAGATGCCGGAACCACTCCCCGAACAGACCGAAACCACCTGCCAGACCCGCCTGAACCCCCTGGCGAGCACGCCTGATCCACCTGCTCAACTAGCCGGAACCACTTTCCTGACACGCCAAAATAACCTACCGGCTACGCCACAAACATTTGGTGAACTCTTCGGAATCACCTGCCGGGCTGGCTCCAGAACCACTCGACAGACACTCCGGAACCACCTGCCGGGCATGCCGGAACCAGCTCTCAGACATGCCGGAACCACATGCCAATGACACCGGAAGCACCTGCCGAGCACGCCAGAACCACCTGCTCGACTCGCCAAAACCACCTGCTTGACACGCCAAAATCACCTGCCGGCTACGCCACAACCATTTGGTGAACTCTTCGGAATCACCTGCCGGCCTGGCTAGAACCACCTGCCGGTCACGCCAACATCACCTGCCAGCTATGCCAGAACCACTTGGCGGACACCATGGAAACACCTGTCGGGCCGGCCGGAACCACCTATCAGACGTGCCAGAACCATGTGCCTGAGATGCCGGAACCACACCCCGAACAGACCGAAACCACCTGCCAGACCCGCCTGAACCACCTGCCGAGCACGCCGGAACCACCTACTCGACTCGCCGGAACCACCTACCTGACACGCTAAAATCACCTGCCGGGTATGCCACCACCACTTGGTGGACACTCCGGAATCATCTGCCGGGCATGGCAGAACCAGCTGTGAGACAGACCAGAACCACGTGCCACAGACGCCGGAAGCACCAGCTGAGCATGCCTGAGCCACCTGCTCGACTCGCAAGAAACACCTGTCGGACATGCCAAAATCACCTGCCGGGTACGCCAGAAACACTTGGCGGACGCTCCGGAATCACCTGCCGGGCATGCAGGAACCATCTCTCAGACGTGCCAGAACCATGTTCCGGACACGCCGGTACCACCTGCCGAGCTCGCCGGAGCCACCTTCTGGACACGCCAAAATTACCTGCCGGCTACGCCAGAACCACATGCCAGACACTACGGAATCACCTGCCGGGGTGGCTGGAACCACCTGCCGGTCACGCCAAAATCACCTTTCAGCTACGCCAGAACCACTTAGCAGACACTCCCGAAACACCTGTCGGGCCGGCCGGAACGACCTCTCAGACGTGCCAGAACCATGTGCCTGAGATGCCGGAACCACTCCCCGAACAGACCGAAACCACCTGCCAGACCCGCCTGAACCCCCTGGCGAGCACGCCTGATCCACGTGCTCAACTAGCCGGAACCACCTTCCTGACACGCCAAAATCGCCTGCCAGGTATACCAGAACCACTTGGTGGGCACTCCGGAATCATATGCCGGACATGCCAGAACCAGCTCTCAGACACATAACCACGTGCCAGAGACGCTGGAAGCACCTGCTGAGCATGCCTGAGCCACCTGCTCGACTCGCAAGAAACACCTGTCGGACATGACAAAATAACCTGCCGGATACGCCAGAAACACTTGGTGGACGCTACGGAATCACCTATCGGGCGTGCCGGAACCACCTCTCAGACTTGCCAGAACCATGTTCTGGATACGCCGGTACCACCTGCCGAGTATGCCGGAACCACTGATCCACTCCCCAGAGCCACCTAGTGGACACGCCAAAATCAACTGCCGGCTACGCCAGAACCGCTCGGCAGACACTCCGGAATCACATGCCAGGCATTCCGCAACCGCCTCTCAGAGGTGCCAGAACCAAATGCCGGACACTCCGGCATCACCAGCCGGGCATGCCGGAACCACCTATCAGAGGTGCCAGAAGCACATGCCGGACACTCCGGATGCACCTGCCGGGCATGCCGGAACCACCTGCTGGACATGCCAGAATCACCTGCCGGACATGCCGGAACCACTGGCTCGACTCGCCGGAACCACCGCCGGACATGCAAAATGACCTGCCGGCTACACCAGAACCAGTTGGCGAACACTCCGGAATCACCTGTCGGGCATGCCGGAACCACCTCTCAGACTTGCCAGAACCATGTTCCGGACACTCCGGTACCACCTGCCGAGTATGCCGGAACCACCTGATCCACTCCCCAGAACCACCTAGTGGACACGCAAAAATCAACTGCCGGCTACGCCGGAACCACCGTCTCGACTCGCCGGAACCATTGCCGGCCATGCAAAATCACCTGCCGGCTACGCCAGAACCACTTGGCGAACTCTCCGGTATCACCTGCCGGGCATGGCGGAACCACCTCTCAGTCATGCCGGAACCGCATGCCAATGACACCGGAAGCACCTGCCGAGCACGCCAGAACCACCTGCTCGACTCGCCAAAACCACCTGCTGGAGACGCCAAAATCACCTGCCGGCTACGCCACAACCATTTGGTGAACTCTTCGGAATCACCTGCCGGGCTGGAGGGAACCACCTGCCAGTCACGCCAACATCACCTGCCAGCTATGCCAGAACCACATGGCGGACACCATGGAAACACCTGTCGGGCCGGCCGGAACCACCTATCAGACGTGCCAGAACCCTGTGCCTGAGATGCCAGAACCACACCCCGAACAGATCGAAACCACCTGCCAGACCTGCCTGAACCACCTGCAGAGCACGCCGGAACCACCTGATCCACTCCCCAGAACCACCTGCCACACATGCCAAAATCAACTGCCGGCTGCGCCAGAACCACTTGGCACATACTCCAGAATCACATGCCGGTCATGCCGGAACCACCTCTCAAACGTGCAAGAACCACATACCGGAGACGCCGGAAGCACGTGCTGAGCATGCCAGAACCACCTGTGCCACTCCACAGAACCACCTGCCGGTCACGCCAAAATCACCTGCCGGCTACGCCAGAACCACTTGGCAAACACTCCGGAATCACATGCAGGGCATGCCGGAACCACCTCTCAGCCATGCCAGTACCACGTGCCAGAGACACCGGATGCACCTGCCGAGCACGCCAGAACCTCCTGCTCGCCTCGCCGGAACCACCTGCCGGAGATGCCAAAATCACCTGCCGGCTAGGCCAGAACCACGTGGCGCAATCTATGAAATCACATGCTGGGCATGCCGGAACGACCTCTCAGACGTGCCGGAAGCACGTGTGGGACACGCCGGAAGCACCTAATGGACAGACCGGAACCTCCTGGAGGACCCGCCTGAAAGACCTGCTTAGCACTCCGGAACAACCTGCTCGACTCATTCGAGCCACCTGCTGGAAATGCCAAAATCACCAGCCGGCTATGCCAGAACCACTTGACGGACACTCCGGAATCACCTGCAGGGCATGCCGGAACCACCGCTCAGATGTGCAAGAACCACATGCCGCAGACTCCGGAATCACGTGCCGGGCATGCCGGAACCACCTCTCAAATCTGCCAAAATCAAGTGCCGGAGACGCCAGAAGCACCTGCCGAGCTAGCCGGCAGCACCTTCTCGAATCATCGGAACCACCTGTGGGACACACCAAAATCACCTGCCTGCTACATCAGAACCACTTGGTGGACAACCCGGAATCACCTGCCGGACATGCCAGAACCACCTGTCAGACGTGCCGGAACCACGTGCCGCACACGCCGGAACCAACTCCTGGACAGACCAGAACCACCTACCGGACCTGCCTGAACCACCTGCCGAGCATGAGGGAACCACCTGCCGGACACGCCAAAATCACCTGCCAGGTATACCAGAACCACTTGGTGGACACTCCGGAATCATCTGCCGGACATACCAGAACCAGCTCTCAGACACACCAGAACCACGTGCCAGAGACGCCGGAAGCACCTGCTGCGCATGCCTGAGCCACCTGCTCGACTCGCAAGAAACACCTGTCGGACACGCCAAAATCACCTGCCGGCTATGCCAGAACCACCTGCCGGCTACGCCAGAACCACTAGGCAGACACTCCGGAATCACCTGCCAGGCATGCCGGAACCACCACTCAGAGGTGCCAGAACCACATGCCGGAGACCCCGGAATCACCTGCCGGGCATGCCGGAACCACCTCTCAGAGGTGCCAGAACCACATGCCGGAGACTCCGGAATCACCTGCCGGGCATGCCGGAACCATCTCTCAGACGTGCCACAACCACGTGCCGGAGAGACCAGAAGCACCTGCCGAGCTCGCCGGAAACACCTGCTGGACATGCGAGAACCACCTGCCTGACAGGCCAAAATCATATGCCAGCTACGCCAAAACCACTTGGTGGACACTCCAGAATCACCTTGCGGGCATGCCGGGACCACGTCATGGACAGACTGCAAACACCTGCCGGACCTGCCTGAACCACCTGCCGAGCACGCCGGAAGCACCTGCTCGACTCACCAGAGCCACCTGCCGGACACACCAGAAACACCTGCAGGGTACGCCAGAACCACTTGGAGGACTCTCCGGGATCACCTGCCGGGCATGCCGGAACCACCTCTCAGACATGCCAGAAGCATGTGCCGGACACGCCGGAACCACCTGCCGAGTATGCCGGAACCACATGCTCCACTCCCCAGAACCACCTGCTGGACACGCCAAAATCACCTGCTGGCTACGCCAGAACCACTCAGCAGACACTCCAGAACCACCTCCAGGACAGACCGGAACCACTTGCCGGACACGCCAGAATCACCAGCCGGCTACGCCACAACCACTTGTCAGACACTCCGGAATCACCTGCCGGGCATGCTGGAACCACATCACAGAGGTGCCGCAAACACATGCCGGAGACGGCGGAAGCACCTGCCGAGAATGCCGGAAGTTACTGATCCACTCCCCATAGCCACCTGCCGGACACGCCAAAATCACCTGCCGGGTACGCCAGAACCACTTGGCGGACACTGCGGAATCACCTGCCGGTCATGCCAGCACAACCTCTCAGAAGTGCCAGAAGCACATGCCGGACAGGCCGGAACCATCTCCCGGACAGACCGGAAACACAGGAAACACTCGCCGGAACCACCTGCTTGTCTCACCGGTCCCACCGCCGGACATGGAAAATCACCTGCCGGTTACGCCAGAGCCACTTGGCGAACACTCTGGAATCACCTGCCGGGCATGCCGGAACCACCTCTCAGACATGCCAGAACCATGTGCCTGAGATGCCGGAACCACACCCCGAACAGACCGAAGCTACCTGCCAGACCCGCCTGAACCACCTGCCGAGCACGCCGGAACCACCTGCTCGACTCGCCGGAACCACCTACCTGACACGCCAAAATCACCTGCCGGGTATGCCAGAACCACTTGGTGGACACTCAAGTATCATCTGCTGGACATGCCAGAACCAGCTCTCAGACACACCAGAACCACGTGCCGGACACGCCGGAAGCACCAGCTGAGCATGCCTGAGCCACCTGCTCGACTCGCAAGAAACACCTGCCGGACACGCCAAAATCACCTGCCGGGTACGCCAGAACCACTTGGCGGACTCTCCGGAATCACCTGTCGGGCATGCCGGAAGCACCTCTCAGACTTGCCAGAACCATGTTCCGGACACGCCGGTACCACCTGCCGAGTGTGCCGGAACCACCTGATCCACTCCCCAGAACCACCTGCTGGACACGCCAAAATCACCTGCCGGCTACGCCAGAACCACTCGGCAGAAAGTCCGGAATCACCTGCCGGCATGCCGGAACCACCTCTCAGACGTGCCAGAACCACGTGCAGGACACGCCGGAACCACCTGCCGAGCATGCAGGAACCACCTGCTCGACTCGCAGGACCCACCTGCCGGACACGCAAAAATCACCTGCTGGCTATGCCAGAACCACTTGCCAGACTTTCCAGAATCACCTGCCGGGAATGCCGGACCCACCTCTCAAATGTGCCAAAATCAAGTGCCGGAGACGCCAGAAGCACCTGCCAAGCTAGCTGGAAGCACCTGCTTGAATCGTCGGAACCACCTGTGGGACACGCCAAAATCACCAGCCAGCTACGCCAGAAACACTTGGTGGACAATCCGGAATCAACTGCAGGACATGTCAGAAAAACCTGTCAGACGTGGTGGAACCACGTGCCGGGCACGGCGGAACCACCTCCCGGACAGACCGGAACCACCTACCGGACCTGCCTGAATCACCTGCTGAGCATGCCGGAACCACCTGCCGGACATGCCAAAATCACCTGCGGGCTAGGCCAGAACCACTTGGAGGACTCTCCGGGATCACCTGACGTGCATGCCAGTAACACCTCTCAGACGTACCAGAACCACGTGCGGGACACGCCGGAACCCACTACCGGACAGACCGGAACCACCTGCCGGACACGCCAGAATCACCTGCCGAGAACGCCGGAATCACCTGAACAGCTCGCCAGAAACACCTGCCGGACACGTCAAAATCACCTGCCGGACATGCCAAAATCACCTGCCAGCTACGCCAGAACCACTTGCCGGACACTCCAGAATCACCTGTCGGGCATGCCAGAACCACCTCTCAGACGTGCCAGAACCACGTGCCAGAGACACTGGATGCACCAGCTGAGTACTCCGGAACCTCCTGCTCGACTCGCCGAAACCACCTGCCGGAGATGCCAAAATCACCTGCCGGCTAGGCCAGAACCACGTGGCGGACACTATGGAATCACCTGCAGGGCATGCCGGAACCACCTCTCAGACGTGCCAGAACCACATGTCGGACACTCCGGAATCACCTGCCGGGCATGCCAGAACCACCTCTCAGACGTGCCACAACCACGTGCCGGAGAGACCGGAAGCACCTGCCGAGCTCGCCGGAACCACCTGCTGGACACGCCGGAACCACCTGCCTGACACGCCAAAATCACGTGACGGCTACGCCAAAACCACTTGGTGGACACTCCAGAATCACCTTCCGAGCATGCTGGAACCACGTCATGGACAGACTGCAAACACCTGCCAGACCTGCCTGAACCACCTGCAGAGCACGCCGGAACCACCTGATCCACTCCCCAGAACCACCTGCCACACATGCCAAAATCAACTGCCGGCTGCGCCAGAACCACTTGGCACATACTCCAGAATCACATGCCGGTCATGCCGGAACCACCTCTCAAACGTGCAAGAACCACATACCGGAGACGCCGGAAGCACGTGCTGAGCATGCCAGAACCACCTGTGCCACTCCACAGAACCACCTGCCGGTCACGCCAAAATCACCTGCCGGCTACGCCAGAACCACTTGGCAAACACTCCGGAATCACATGCAGGGCATGCCGGAACCACCTCTCAGCCATGCCAGTACCACGTGCCAGAGACACCGGATGCACCTGCCGAGCACGCCAGAACCTCCTGCTCGCCTCGCCGGAACCACCTGCCGGAGATGCCAAAATCACCTGCCGGCTAGGCCAGAACCACGTGGCGCAATCTATGAAATCACATGCTGGGCATGCCGGAACGACCTCTCAGACGTGCCGGAAGCACGTGTGGGACACGCCGGAAGCACCTAATGGACAGACCGGAACCTCCTGGAGGACCCGCCTGAAAGACCTGCTTAGCACTCCGGAACAACCTGCTCGACTCATTCGAGCCACCTGCTGGAAATGCCAAAATCACCAGCCGGCTATGCCAGAACCACTTGACGGACACTCCGGAATCACCTGCAGGGCATGCCGGAACCACCGCTCAGATGTGCAAGAACCACATGCCGCAGACTCCGGAATCACGTGCCGGGCATGCCGGAACCACCTCTCAAATCTGCCAAAATCAAGTGCCGGAGACGCCAGAAGCACCTGCCGAGCTAGCCGGCAGCACCTTCTCGAATCATCGGAACCACCTGTGGGACACACCAAAATCACCTGCCTGCTACATCAGAACCACTTGGTGGACAACCCGGAATCACCTGCCGGACATGCCAGAACCACCTGTCAGACGTGCCGGAACCACGTGCCGCACACGCCGGAACCAACTCCTGGACAGACCAGAACCACCTACCGGACCTGCCTGAACCACCTGCCGAGCATGAGGGAACCACCTGCCGGACACGCCAAAATCACCTGCCAGGTATACCAGAACCACTTGGTGGACACTCCGGAATCATCTGCCGGACATACCAGAACCAGCTCTCAGACACACCAGAACCACGTGCCAGAGACGCCGGAAGCACCTGCTGCGCATGCCTGAGCCACCTGCTCGACTCGCAAGAAACACCTGTCGGACACGCCAAAATCACCTGCCGGCTATGCCAGAACCACCTGCCGGCTACGCCAGAACCACTAGGCAGACACTCCGGAATCACCTGCCAGGCATGCCGGAACCACCACTCAGAGGTGCCAGAACCACATGCCGGAGACCCCGGAATCACCTGCCGGGCATGCCGGAACCACCTCTCAGAGGTGCCAGAACCACATGCCGGAGACTCCGGAATCACCTGCCGGGCATGCCGGAACCATCTCTCAGACGTGCCACAACCACGTGCCGGAGAGACCAGAAGCACCTGCCGAGCTCGCCGGAAACACCTGCTGGACATGCGAGAACCACCTGCCTGACAGGCCAAAATCATATGCCAGCTACGCCAAAACCACTTGGTGGACACTCCAGAATCACCTTGCGGGCATGCCGGGACCACGTCATGGACAGACTGCAAACACCTGCCGGACCTGCCTGAACCACCTGCCGAGCACGCCGGAAGCACCTGCTCGACTCACCAGAGCCACCTGCCGGACACACCAGAAACACCTGCAGGGTACGCCAGAACCACTTGGAGGACTCTCCGGGATCACCTGCCGGGCATGCCGGAACCACCTCTCAGACATGCCAGAAGCATGTGCCGGACACGCCGGAACCACCTGCCGAGTATGCCGGAACCACATGCTCCACTCCCCAGAACCACCTGCTGGACACGCCAAAATCACCTGCTGGCTACGCCAGAACCACTCAGCAGACACTCCAGAACCACCTCCAGGACAGACCGGAACCACTTGCCGGACACGCCAGAATCACCAGCCGGCTACGCCACAACCACTTGTCAGACACTCCGGAATCACCTGCCGGGCATGCTGGAACCACATCACAGAGGTGCCGCAAACACATGCCGGAGACGGCGGAAGCACCTGCCGAGAATGCCGGAAGTTACTGATCCACTCCCCAGAGCCACCTGCCGGACACGCCAAAATCACCTGCCGGGTACGCCAGAACCACTTGGCGGACACTGCGGAATCACCTGCCGGTCATGCCAGCACAACCTCTCAGAAGTGCCAGAAGCACATGCCGGACAGGCCGGAACCATCTCCCGGACAGACCGGAAACACAGGAAACACTCGCCGGAACCACCTGCTTGTCTCACCGGTCCCACCGCCGGACATGGAAAATCACCTGCCGGTTACGCCAGAGCCACTTGGCGAACACTCTGGAATCACCTGCCGGGCATGCCGGAACCACCTCTCAGACATGCCAGAACCATGTGCCTGAGATGCCGGAACCACACCCCGAACAGACCGAAGCTACCTGCCAGACCCGCCTGAACCACCTGCCGAGCACGCCGGAACCACCTGCTCGACTCGCCGGAACCACCTACCTGACACGCCAAAATCACCTGCCGGGTATGCCAGAACCACTTGGTGGACACTCAAGTATCATCTGCTGGACATGCCAGAACCAGCTCTCAGACACACCAGAACCACGTGCCGGACACGCCGGAAGCACCAGCTGAGCATGCCTGAGCCACCTGCTCGACTCGCAAGAAACACCTGCCGGACACGCCAAAATCACCTGCCGGGTACGCCAGAACCACTTGGCGGACTCTCCGGAATCACCTGTCGGGCATGCCGGAAGCACCTCTCAGACTTGCCAGAACCATGTTCCGGACACGCCGGTACCACCTGCCGAGTGTGCCGGAACCACCTGATCCACTCCCCAGAACCACCTGCTGGACATGCCAAAATCACCTGCCGGCTACGCCAGAACCACTCGGCAGAAAGTCCGGAATCACCTGCCGGCATGCCGGAACCACCTCTCAGACGTGCCAGAACCACGTGCAGGACACGCCGGAACCACCTGCCGAGCATGCAGGAACCACCTGCTCGACTCGCAGGACCCACCTGCCGGACACGCAAAAATCACCTGCTGGCTATGCCAGAACCACTTGCCAGACTTTCCAGAATCACCTGCCGGGAATGCCGGACCCACCTCTCAAATGTGCCAAAATCAAGTGCCGGAGACGCCAGAAGCACCTGCCAAGCTAGCTGGAAGCACCTGCTTGAATCGTCGGAACCACCTGTGGGACACGCCAAAATCACCAGCCAGCTACGCCAGAAACACTTGGTGGACAATCCGGAATCAACTGCAGGACATGTCAGAAAAACCTGTCAGACGTGGTGGAACCACGTGCCGGGCACGGCGGAACCACCTCCCGGACAGACCGGAACCACCTACCGGACCTGCCTGAATCACCTGCTGAGCATGCCGGAACCACCTGCCGGACATGCCAAAATCACCTGCGGGCTAGGCCAGAACCACTTGGAGGACTCTCCGGGATCACCTGACGTGCATGCCAGTAACACCTCTCAGACGTACCAGAACCACGTGCGGGACACGCCGGAACCCACTACCGGACAGACCGGAACCACCTGCCGGACACGCCAGAATCACCTGCCGAGAACGCCGGAATCACCTGAACAGCTCGCCAGAAACACCTGCCGGACACGTCAAAATCACCTGCCGGACATGCCAAAATCACCTGCCAGCTACGCCAGAACCACTTGCCGGACACTCCAGAATCACCTGTCGGGCATGCCAGAACCACCTCTCAGACGTGCCAGAACCACGTGCCAGAGACACTGGATGCACCAGCTGAGTACTCCGGAACCTCCTGCTCGACTCGCCGAAACCACCTGCCGGAGATGCCAAAATCACCTGCCGGCTAGGCCAGAACCACGTGGCGGACACTATGGAATCACCTGCAGGGCATGCCGGAACCACCTCTCAGACGTGCCAGAACCACATGTCGGACACTCCGGAATCACCTGCCGGGCATGCCAGAACCACCTCTCAGACGTGCCACAACCACGTGCCGGAGAGACCGGAAGCACCTGCCGAGCTCGCCGGAACCACCTGCTGGACACGCCGGAACCACCTGCCTGACACGCCAAAATCACGTGACGGCTACGCCAAAACCACTTGGTGGACACTCCAGAATCACCTTCCGAGCATGCTGGAACCACGTCATGGACAGACTGCAAACACCTGCCAGACCTGCCTGAACCACCTGCAGAGCACGCCGGAACCACCTGATCCACTCCCCAGAACCACCTGCCACACATGCCAAAATCAACTGCCGGCTGCGCCAGAACCACTTGGCACATACTCCAGAATCACATGCCGGTCATGCCGGAACCACCTCTCAAACGTGCAAGAACCACATACCGGAGACGCCGGAAGCACGTGCTGAGCATGCCAGAACCACCTGTGCCACTCCACAGAACCACCTGCCGGTCACGCCAAAATCACCTGCCGGCTACGCCAGAACCACTTGGCAAACACTCCGGAATCACATGCAGGGCATGCCGGAACCACCTCTCAGCCATGCCAGTACCACGTGCCAGAGACACCGGATGCACCTGCCGAGCACGCCAGAACCTCCTGCTCGCCTCGCCGGAACCACCTGCCGGAGATGCCAAAATCACCTGCCGGCTAGGCCAGAACCACGTGGCGCAATCTATGAAATCACATGCTGGGCATGCCGGAACGACCTCTCAGACGTGCCGGAAGCACGTGTGGGACACGCCGGAAGCACCTAATGGACAGACCGGAACCTCCTGGAGGACCCGCCTGAAAGACCTGCTTAGCACTCCGGAACAACCTGCTCGACTCATTCGAGCCACCTGCTGGAAATGCCAAAATCACCAGCCGGCTATGCCAGAACCACTTGACGGACACTCCGGAATCACCTGCAGGGCATGCCGGAACCACCGCTCAGATGTGCAAGAACCACATGCCGCAGACTCCGGAATCACGTGCCGGGCATGCCGGAACCACCTCTCAAATCTGCCAAAATCAAGTGCCGGAGACGCCAGAAGCACCTGCCGAGCTAGCCGGCAGCACCTTCTCGAATCATCGGAACCACCTGTGGGACACACCAAAATCACCTGCCTGCTACATCAGAACCACTTGGTGGACAACCCGGAATCACCTGCCGGACATGCCAGAACCACCTGTCAGACGTGCCGGAACCACGTGCCGCACACGCCGGAACCAACTCCTGGACAGACCAGAACCACCTACCGGACCTGCCTGAACCACCTGCCGAGCATGAGGGAACCACCTGCCGGACACGCCAAAATCACCTGCCAGGTATACCAGAACCACTTGGTGGACACTCCGGAATCATCTGCCGGACATACCAGAACCAGCTCTCAGACACACCAGAACCACGTGCCAGAGACGCCGGAAGCACCTGCTGCGCATGCCTGAGCCACCTGCTCGACTCGCAAGAAACACCTGTCGGACACGCCAAAATCACCTGCCGGCTATGCCAGAACCACCTGCCGGCTACGCCAGAACCACTAGGCAGACACTCCGGAATCACCTGCCAGGCATGCCGGAACCACCACTCAGAGGTGCCAGAACCACATGCCGGAGACCCCGGAATCACCTGCCGGGCATGCCGGAACCACCTCTCAGAGGTGCCAGAACCACATGCCGGAGACTCCGGAATCACCTGCCGGGCATGCCGGAACCATCTCTCAGACGTGCCACAACCACGTGCCGGAGAGACCAGAAGCACCTGCCGAGCTCGCCGGAAACACCTGCTGGACATGCGAGAACCACCTGCCTGACAGGCCAAAATCATATGCCAGCTACGCCAAAACCACTTGGTGGACACTCCAGAATCACCTTGCGGGCATGCCGGGACCACGTCATGGACAGACTGCAAACACCTGCCGGACCTGCCTGAACCACCTGCCGAGCACGCCGGAAGCACCTGCTCGACTCACCAGAGCCACCTGCCGGACACACCAGAAACACCTGCAGGGTACGCCAGAACCACTTGGAGGACTCTCCGGGATCACCTGCCGGGCATGCCGGAACCACCTCTCAGACATGCCAGAAGCATGTGCCGGACACGCCGGAACCACCTGCCGAGTATGCCGGAACCACATGCTCCACTCCCCAGAACCACCTGCTGGACACGCCAAAATCACCTGCTGGCTACGCCAGAACCACTCAGCAGACACTCCAGAACCACCTCCAGGACAGACCGGAACCACTTGCCGGACACGCCAGAATCACCAGCCGGCTACGCCACAACCACTTGTCAGACACTCCGGAATCACCTGCCGGGCATGCTGGAACCACATCACAGAGGTGCCGCAAACACATGCCGGAGACGGCGGAAGCACCTGCCGAGAATGCCGGAAGTTACTGATCCACTCCCCAGAGCCACCTGCCGGACACGCCAAAATCACCTGCCGGGTACGCCAGAACCACTTGGCGGACACTGCGGAATCACCTGCCGGTCATGCCAGCACAACCTCTCAGAAGTGCCAGAAGCACATGCCGGACAGGCCGGAACCATCTCCCGGACAGACCGGAAACACAGGAAACACTCGCCGGAACCACCTGCTTGTCTCACCGGTCCCACCGCCGGACATGGAAAATCACCTGCCGGTTACGCCAGAGCCACTTGGCGAACACTCTGGAATCACCTGCCGGGCATGCCGGAACCACCTCTCAGACATGCCAGAACCATGTGCCTGAGATGCCGGAACCACACCCCGAACAGACCGAAGCTACCTGCCAGACCCGCCTGAACCACCTGCCGAGCACGCCGGAACCACCTGCTCGACTCGCCGGAACCACCTACCTGACACGCCAAAATCACCTGCCGGGTATGCCAGAACCACTTGGTGGACACTCAAGTATCATCTGCTGGACATGCCAGAACCAGCTCTCAGACACACCAGAACCACGTGCCGGACACGCCGGAAGCACCAGCTGAGCATGCCTGAGCCACCTGCTCGACTCGCAAGAAACACCTGCCGGACACGCCAAAATCACCTGCCGGGTACGCCAGAACCACTTGGCGGACTCTCCGGAATCACCTGTCGGGCATGCCGGAAGCACCTCTCAGACTTGCCAGAACCATGTTCCGGACACGCCGGTACCACCTGCCGAGTGTGCCGGAACCACCTGATCCACTCCCCAGAACCACCTGCTGGACACGCCAAAATCACCTGCCGGCTACGCCAGAACCACTCGGCAGAAAGTCCGGAATCACCTGCCGGCATGCCGGAACCACCTCTCAGACGTGCCAGAACCACGTGCAGGACACGCCGGAACCACCTGCCGAGCATGCAGGAACCACCTGCTCGACTCGCAGGACCCACCTGCCGGACACGCAAAAATCACCTGCTGGCTATGCCAGAACCACTTGCCAGACTTTCCAGAATCACCTGCCGGGAATGCCGGACCCACCTCTCAAATGTGCCAAAATCAAGTGCCGGAGACGCCAGAAGCACCTGCCAAGCTAGCTGGAAGCACCTGCTTGAATCGTCGGAACCACCTGTGGGACACGCCAAAATCACCAGCCAGCTACGCCAGAAACACTTGGTGGACAATCCGGAATCAACTGCAGGACATGTCAGAAAAACCTGTCAGACGTGGTGGAACCACGTGCCGGGCACGGCGGAACCACCTCCCGGACAGACCGGAACCACCTACCGGACCTGCCTGAATCACCTGCTGAGCATGCCGGAACCACCTGCCGGACATGCCAAAATCACCTGCGGGCTAGGCCAGAACCACTTGGAGGACTCTCCGGGATCACCTGACGTGCATGCCAGTAACACCTCTCAGACGTACCAGAACCACGTGCGGGACACGCCGGAACCCACTACCGGACAGACCGGAACCACCTGCCGGACACGCCAGAATCACCTGCCGAGAACGCCGGAATCACCTGAACAGCTCGCCAGAAACACCTGCCGGACACGTCAAAATCACCTGCCGGACATGCCAAAATCACCTGCCAGCTACGCCAGAACCACTTGCCGGACACTCCAGAATCACCTGTCGGGCATGCCAGAACCACCTCTCAGACGTGCCAGAACCACGTGCCAGAGACACTGGATGCACCAGCTGAGTACTCCGGAACCTCCTGCTCGACTCGCCGAAACCACCTGCCGGAGATGCCAAAATCACCTGCCGGCTAGGCCAGAACCACGTGGCGGACACTATGGAATCACCTGCAGGGCATGCCGGAACCACCTCTCAGACGTGCCAGAACCACATGTCGGACACTCCGGAATCACCTGCCGGGCATGCCAGAACCACCTCTCAGACGTGCCACAACCACGTGCCGGAGAGACCGGAAGCACCTGCCGAGCTCGCCGGAACCACCTGCTGGACACGCCGGAACCACCTGCCTGACACGCCAAAATCACGTGACGGCTACGCCAAAACCACTTGGTGGACACTCCAGAATCACCTTCCGAGCATGCTGGAACCACGTCATGGACAGACTGCAAACACCTGCCAGACCTGCCTGAACCACCTGCAGAGCACGCCGGAACCACCTGATCCACTCCCCAGAACCACCTGCCACACATGCCAAAATCAACTGCCGGCTGCGCCAGAACCACTTGGCACATACTCCAGAATCACATGCCGGTCATGCCGGAACCACCTCTCAAACGTGCAAGAACCACATACCGGAGACGCCGGAAGCACGTGCTGAGCATGCCAGAACCACCTGTGCCACTCCACAGAACCACCTGCCGGTCACGCCAAAATCACCTGCCGGCTACGCCAGAACCACTTGGCAAACACTCCGGAATCACATGCAGGGCATGCCGGAACCACCTCTCAGCCATGCCAGTACCACGTGCCAGAGACACCGGATGCACCTGCCGAGCACGCCAGAACCTCCTGCTCGCCTCGCCGGAACCACCTGCCGGAGATGCCAAAATCACCTGCCGGCTAGGCCAGAACCACGTGGCGCAATCTATGAAATCACATGCTGGGCATGCCGGAACGACCTCTCAGACGTGCCGGAAGCACGTGTGGGACACGCCGGAAGCACCTAATGGACAGACCGGAACCTCCTGGAGGACCCGCCTGAAAGACCTGCTTAGCACTCCGGAACAACCTGCTCGACTCATTCGAGCCACCTGCTGGAAATGCCAAAATCACCAGCCGGCTATGCCAGAACCACTTGACGGACACTCCGGAATCACCTGCAGGGCATGCCGGAACCACCGCTCAGATGTGCAAGAACCACATGCCGCAGACTCCGGAATCACGTGCCGGGCATGCCGGAACCACCTCTCAAATCTGCCAAAATCAAGTGCCGGAGACGCCAGAAGCACCTGCCGAGCTAGCCGGCAGCACCTTCTCGAATCATCGGAACCACCTGTGGGACACACCAAAATCACCTGCCTGCTACATCAGAACCACTTGGTGGACAACCCGGAATCACCTGCCGGACATGCCAGAACCACCTGTCAGACGTGCCGGAACCACGTGCCGCACACGCCGGAACCAACTCCTGGACAGACCAGAACCACCTACCGGACCTGCCTGAACCACCTGCCGAGCATGAGGGAACCACCTGCCGGACACGCCAAAATCACCTGCCAGGTATACCAGAACCACTTGGTGGACACTCCGGAATCATCTGCCGGACATACCAGAACCAGCTCTCAGACACACCAGAACCACGTGCCAGAGACGCCGGAAGCACCTGCTGCGCATGCCTGAGCCACCTGCTCGACTCGCAAGAAACACCTGTCGGACACGCCAAAATCACCTGCCGGCTATGCCAGAACCACCTGCCGGCTACGCCAGAACCACTAGGCAGACACTCCGGAATCACCTGCCAGGCATGCCGGAACCACCACTCAGAGGTGCCAGAACCACATGCCGGAGACCCCGGAATCACCTGCCGGGCATGCCGGAACCACCTCTCAGAGGTGCCAGAACCACATGCCGGAGACTCCGGAATCACCTGCCGGGCATGCCGGAACCATCTCTCAGACGTGCCACAACCACGTGCCGGAGAGACCAGAAGCACCTGCCGAGCTCGCCGGAAACACCTGCTGGACATGCGAGAACCACCTGCCTGACAGGCCAAAATCATATGCCAGCTACGCCAAAACCACTTGGTGGACACTCCAGAATCACCTTGCGGGCATGCCGGGACCACGTCATGGACAGACTGCAAACACCTGCCGGACCTGCCTGAACCACCTGCCGAGCACGCCGGAAGCACCTGCTCGACTCACCAGAGCCACCTGCCGGACACACCAGAAACACCTGCAGGGTACGCCAGAACCACTTGGAGGACTCTCCGGGATCACCTGCCGGGCATGCCGGAACCACCTCTCAGACATGCCAGAAGCATGTGCCGGACACGCCGGAACCACCTGCCGAGTATGCCGGAACCACATGCTCCACTCCCCAGAACCACCTGCTGGACACGCCAAAATCACCTGCTGGCTACGCCAGAACCACTCAGCAGACACTCCAGAACCACCTCCAGGACAGACCGGAACCACTTGCCGGACACGCCAGAATCACCAGCCGGCTACGCCACAACCACTTGTCAGACACTCCGGAATCACCTGCCGGGCATGCTGGAACCACATCACAGAGGTGCCGCAAACACATGCCGGAGACGGCGGAAGCACCTGCCGAGAATGCCGGAAGTTACTGATCCACTCCCCAGAGCCACCTGCCGGACACGCCAAAATCACCTGCCGGGTACGCCAGAACCACTTGGCGGACACTGCGGAATCACCTGCCGGTCATGCCAGCACAACCTCTCAGAAGTGCCAGAAGCACATGCCGGACAGGCCGGAACCATCTCCCGGACAGACCGGAAACACAGGAAACACTCGCCGGAACCACCTGCTTGTCTCACCGGTCCCACCGCCGGACATGGAAAATCACCTGCCGGTTACGCCAGAGCCACTTGGCGAACACTCTGGAATCACCTGCCGGGCATGCCGGAACCACCTCTCAGACATGCCAGAACCATGTGCCTGAGATGCCGGAACCACACCCCGAACAGACCGAAGCTACCTGCCAGACCCGCCTGAACCACCTGCCGAGCACGCCGGAACCACCTGCTCGACTCGCCGGAACCACCTACCTGACACGCCAAAATCACCTGCCGGGTATGCCAGAACCACTTGGTGGACACTCAAGTATCATCTGCTGGACATGCCAGAACCAGCTCTCAGACACACCAGAACCACGTGCCGGACACGCCGGAAGCACCAGCTGAGCATGCCTGAGCCACCTGCTCGACTCGCAAGAAACACCTGCCGGACACGCCAAAATCACCTGCCGGGTACGCCAGAACCACTTGGCGGACTCTCCGGAATCACCTGTCGGGCATGCCGGAAGCACCTCTCAGACTTGCCAGAACCATGTTCCGGACACGCCGGTACCACCTGCCGAGTGTGCCGGAACCACCTGATCCACTCCCCAGAACCACCTGCTGGACACGCCAAAATCACCTGCCGGCTACGCCAGAACCACTCGGCAGAAAGTCCGGAATCACCTGCCGGCATGCCGGAACCACCTCTCAGACGTGCCAGAACCACGTGCAGGACACGCCGGAACCACCTGCCGAGCATGCAGGAACCACCTGCTCGACTCGCAGGACCCACCTGCCGGACACGCAAAAATCACCTGCTGGCTATGCCAGAACCACTTGCCAGACTTTCCAGAATCACCTGCCGGGAATGCCGGACCCACCTCTCAAATGTGCCAAAATCAAGTGCCGGAGACGCCAGAAGCACCTGCCAAGCTAGCTGGAAGCACCTGCTTGAATCGTCGGAACCACCTGTGGGACACGCCAAAATCACCAGCCAGCTACGCCAGAAACACTTGGTGGACAATCCGGAATCAACTGCAGGACATGTCAGAAAAACCTGTCAGACGTGGTGGAACCACGTGCCGGGCACGGCGGAACCACCTCCCGGACAGACCGGAACCACCTACCGGACCTGCCTGAATCACCTGCTGAGCATGCCGGAACCACCTGCCGGACATGCCAAAATCACCTGCGGGCTAGGCCAGAACCACTTGGAGGACTCTCCGGGATCACCTGACGTGCATGCCAGTAACACCTCTCAGACGTACCAGAACCACGTGCGGGACACGCCGGAACCCACTACCGGACAGACCGGAACCACCTGCCGGACACGCCAGAATCACCTGCCGAGAACGCCGGAATCACCTGAACAGCTCGCCAGAAACACCTGCCGGACACGTCAAAATCACCTGCCGGACATGCCAAAATCACCTGCCAGCTACGCCAGAACCACTTGCCGGACACTCCAGAATCACCTGTCGGGCATGCCAGAACCACCTCTCAGACGTGCCAGAACCACGTGCCAGAGACACTGGATGCACCAGCTGAGTACTCCGGAACCTCCTGCTCGACTCGCCGAAACCACCTGCCGGAGATGCCAAAATCACCTGCCGGCTAGGCCAGAACCACGTGGCGGACACTATGGAATCACCTGCAGGGCATGCCGGAACCACCTCTCAGACGTGCCAGAACCACATGTCGGACACTCCGGAATCACCTGCCGGGCATGCCAGAACCACCTCTCAGACGTGCCACAACCACGTGCCGGAGAGACCGGAAGCACCTGCCGAGCTCGCCGGAACCACCTGCTGGACACGCCGGAACCACCTGCCTGACACGCCAAAATCACGTGACGGCTACGCCAAAACCACTTGGTGGACACTCCAGAATCACCTTCCGAGCATGCTGGAACCACGTCATGGACAGACTGCAAACACCTGCCAGACCTGCCTGAACCACCTGCAGAGCACGCCGGAACCACCTGATCCACTCCCCAGAACCACCTGCCACACATGCCAAAATCAACTGCCGGCTGCGCCAGAACCACTTGGCACATACTCCAGAATCACATGCCGGTCATGCCGGAACCACCTCTCAAACGTGCAAGAACCACATACCGGAGACGCCGGAAGCACGTGCTGAGCATGCCAGAACCACCTGTGCCACTCCACAGAACCACCTGCCGGTCACGCCAAAATCACCTGCCGGCTACGCCAGAACCACTTGGCAAACACTCCGGAATCACATGCAGGGCATGCCGGAACCACCTCTCAGCCATGCCAGTACCACGTGCCAGAGACACCGGATGCACCTGCCGAGCACGCCAGAACCTCCTGCTCGCCTCGCCGGAACCACCTGCCGGAGATGCCAAAATCACCTGCCGGCTAGGCCAGAACCACGTGGCGCAATCTATGAAATCACATGCTGGGCATGCCGGAACGACCTCTCAGACGTGCCGGAAGCACGTGTGGGACACGCCGGAAGCACCTAATGGACAGACCGGAACCTCCTGGAGGACCCGCCTGAAAGACCTGCTTAGCACTCCGGAACAACCTGCTCGACTCATTCGAGCCACCTGCTGGAAATGCCAAAATCACCAGCCGGCTATGCCAGAACCACTTGACGGACACTCCGGAATCACCTGCAGGGCATGCCGGAACCACCGCTCAGATGTGCAAGAACCACATGCCGCAGACTCCGGAATCACGTGCCGGGCATGCCGGAACCACCTCTCAAATCTGCCAAAATCAAGTGCCGGAGACGCCAGAAGCACCTGCCGAGCTAGCCGGCAGCACCTTCTCGAATCATCGGAACCACCTGTGGGACACACCAAAATCACCTGCCTGCTACATCAGAACCACTTGGTGGACAACCCGGAATCACCTGCCGGACATGCCAGAACCACCTGTCAGACGTGCCGGAACCACGTGCCGCACACGCCGGAACCAACTCCTGGACAGACCAGAACCACCTACCGGACCTGCCTGAACCACCTGCCGAGCATGAGGGAACCACCTGCCGGACACGCCAAAATCACCTGCCAGGTATACCAGAACCACTTGGTGGACACTCCGGAATCATCTGCCGGACATACCAGAACCAGCTCTCAGACACACCAGAACCACGTGCCAGAGACGCCGGAAGCACCTGCTGCGCATGCCTGAGCCACCTGCTCGACTCGCAAGAAACACCTGTCGGACACGCCAAAATCACCTGCCGGCTATGCCAGAACCACCTGCCGGCTACGCCAGAACCACTAGGCAGACACTCCGGAATCACCTGCCAGGCATGCCGGAACCACCACTCAGAGGTGCCAGAACCACATGCCGGAGACCCCGGAATCACCTGCCGGGCATGCCGGAACCACCTCTCAGAGGTGCCAGAACCACATGCCGGAGACTCCGGAATCACCTGCCGGGCATGCCGGAACCACCTCTCAGAGGTGCCAGAACCACATGCCGGAGACTCCGGAATCACCTGCCGGGCATGCCGTAACGATCTCTCAGACATGCCACAACCACGTACAGGAGAGACAGGAAGCACCTGCCGAGCTCGCCAGAAACACATGCTGGACAGACGGGAACCACCTGCCGGACACGCCGGATCCACCTTCTCAAGTCGCTGGAACCACCGCGGGACGTGCAAAATCACCTGCCGGCTACGCCAGAACCATTTGGCGATCACTCCGGAATCACCTTCCTGGCATGCCGGAACAACCTCTCAGACATGCCAGGACCACATGCCATGACACCGGAAGCACCTGCCGAGCACGCCGGAACCACCTGTTCGACTCGCCAGAGCCACCTGACGGACACGCCAAAATCACCTGCCGGCTACGCCAGAACCAGTTGGTGAACAATTCGGAATCACCTGCCGGGCTTGCTGTAACAACCTGCCGGTGACCACAACATCACCTGCCAGCTATGGCAGAACCACTTGCGGACACTCCAGAAACACCTGTCGGGCCGGCCGGAACCACCTCTCAGACGTGCCAGAACCGTGTGCCTGAGATGCCGGAACCACACCCCGAACAGACCGAAACCATCTGCCACACCCGCCTGAACCACCTGCCGAGCACGCCGGGACCACCTGCTCGACTCACCAGAACCACCTACCTGACACACCAAAATCACCTGCCGGCTATGCCAGAACCACTTGGCGAACACACCGGAATCACCTGCCGGGCATGCCGGAACCACCTCTCAGACATGCCAGAACCAGATGCCAATGACACTGGAAGGACCTGCCGAGCATGCCGGAACGAGCTGCTCTACTCCCGAGAAACCCCTGCCGGACACGCCAAAATCACCTGCCGGGTATGCCAGAACCACTTGGCGGACACTCCAGGATCACCTGCTGGGCATGCGAGCACAACCTCTCAGAAGTGCCAGAAGCACGTGAGGGCCAGGCCAGAACCATCTCCCGGACAGACCGGAACCACAGGAAACACTCGCCGGAGCAACCTGCCGGACACGCCAAAATCACCTGCCCGCTACACCAGAACCACTTGGCGGACATGCCGGAATCACGTGAAGGGCATGACGACACAACCTCTCAGACTAACCAGAACCTCGTACTGGACACCCCAGAACAACCTGCCGGACACACCGGAACCACCTGCCGGACACGCCGGAACCACCGGCTCGACTCGCCGGAACCACCGCTGGACATGCAAAATCGCCTGTCAGCTATGCCAGAACCACTTGGCGGACACTGCGGAAACACCTATCTGGCCGGGCGGAACCACCTCTCAGACGTGCCAGAACCATGTGCCTGAGATGCCGGAAGCACACCCCAACAGAAGGAAACCACCTGCCAGACCTGCCTGAACCACCTGCCGATCACGCCAGAGCCACCTGCTCGACTCACCAGAGCCACCTGCCGGACACACCAGAAACACCTGCCGGCTACGCCAGAACCACTCAGCAGACACTCCGGAACCACCTCAAGGACAGACCGGAACAACCTGCCGCACACACCGGCACCACCTGCTTGACTCGCCAGCACCACCAGCCGGATACGCCAAAATCAACTGCCGGCTATGCCGGAACCCCTCGGCAGACACTCTGGAATCACCTGCCAGGCATGCCGGAACCACCTCTCAGAGTTGCCAGAACCACATGACGGAGACTCCGGAATCACCCGCCGGGCATGCTGGAACCATCTCTCAGACGTGCCACAACCACGTGCCGGAGAGAGCGTAAGCACATGCCGAGCGCGCGGGAACCACCTGCTGGACATGCTGGAACCACCTGCCTGACAGGCCAAAATCATATGCCAGCTGCACCAAAACCACTTGGTGCACACTCCAGAATCACCTTGCGGGCATGCCGGAACCACGTCCTGGACAGACTACAAAATCCTGCCAGACCTGCCTGAACCACCTGCTGAGAACACCGGAACCACCTGCTCGACTCACCAGAGCCACCTGCCGGACACACGAGAAACACCTGCGGGGTACGCCAGAACCAGTTGGAGGACTCACCGGGATCACCTGCCGGGCATGCCAGAACCACCTCTCAGACGTGCCAGAACCATGTGCCGGACACGCCGGGACCACCTGCGGAGTATGCCAGAACCACCTGAAACACTGCACAGAACCACCTGCCGGACACGCCAAAATCACCTGCCGGCTACACCACAACCACTCGGCAGACACTCCGAAACCACCTGCCAGACCCGCCTGAGCCACCTGCCTATCACGCCGGAACCACCTGCTCTACTCGCAGGAACCATATACCTGACACGCCAAAATCACCTGTCGGGTATGCCAGAATGACTTGGTGGACATTCCGGAATCATCTGCCGGACATGCCAGAACCAGCTTTCAGACACACCAGAATCACCTGCTGGACACGCCGGAAGCATCTGCTGCCCATACCTGAGCCACCTGCTCGACTCGTAAGAAACACCTGCCGGACATGAGAAAATCACCTGCCAGGTACGCCAGAACCACTCGGCGGACACTCCGGAATCACCTGTCGAGCATGCCGGAACCACCTCTCAGACTTGCCAGAAACATGTTCCGGACACGACGGTACCACCTGCTGAGTATGCCGGAACCACCTGATCCACTCCCCAAAAACACCTGCTGGACACGCCAAAATCACCTGCCGGCTACGCCAGAACCACGCGGCAGACACTCCGCAACCACCTCCAGGACAGACCGGAACCACCTGCCGGACAGACCGGAACCACTGGAAACACTCGCAGGAACCACCTGCTTGACTCACCGGTCCCACCTGCCGGACACGCGAAAATCACCTGCCCGCTACACCAGAACCACTTGGCGGACAAGCTGGAATCACGTGAAGGGCATGCCGACACAACCTCTCAGACGTGCCAGAACCTCGTGCCGGACAGCCCAGAACCGCCTGCCGGACACACCGGAACCACCTGCCTGACACGCCGGAAGCACCGGCTCGACTCGCCGGAACCACCGCGGGACATGCAAAATCACGTGCCGGCTACGCCAGAACCACTTGGCGATCACTCCGGAGTCACCTGCTGGGCATGACGGAAGCACCTCTCAGACATGAAAGAACCACATGTCAATGGCACCGGAAGCACCTGCCGAGCACGCCGGAACCACCTGCCGGACATGCCAAAATCACCTGCCAGCTACGCCACAACCAGTTGGTGAATACTTTGGATCACCTGCCGGGCTGGCTGGAACCCCCTGCCGGTCACGCCCACATCACCTGTCAGCTACCCCAGAACCTCTTGGTGGACACTCCGGAATCACCTGTCAGGCCGGCCGGAACCACCTCTCAGACGTGCCAGAACCATGTGCCTGAGATGCCGGAACCACACCCCAAGAGAGCGAAACCACCTGCCAGACCCTCCTGAACCACCTGCCGAGCACGCCGGAACCACCTGATCGACTCGCTGGAACCACCTACCTGACACGCCAAAATCACCTGCTGGCTATGCCAGAACCACTTGGAGAACACTCCGGAATCACCTGCCGGACATGCCGGAACCACCTCACAGACATGCCGGAACCACATGCCAATGACACTCGAAGGACCTGCTGAACACGCCAGAACAACCTGCTCGACTCGCCAGAACCACCTGACAAACATGCCAAAATCACCTGCCGACTACGC
This sequence comes from Equus przewalskii, assembly GCF_037783145.1. NCBI lineage: Eukaryota > Metazoa > Chordata > Mammalia > Perissodactyla > Equidae > Equus > Equus przewalskii. The sequence goes on along the minus strand of NW_027227660.1, from coordinate 37,651 downwards.
CACAACCAGTTGGTGAACACCTCGGAATCACCTGCCGGGCTTGCTGGAACCACCTGCCGGTCACACCAACATCACCTGCCAGCTATGCCAGAACCACTTGGTGGACACTCGGGAATCATCAGCTGGACATGTCAGAACCAGCTCTCAGACACACCAGAATCACGTTCCGGACACGCCGGAAGCACCTGCTGCGCACGCCTGAGCCACCTGCTCGATTCGCAGGAAACACCGGCCGGACACGCCAAAATCACCTGCCAGGTACACCAGAACCACTCGGCGGACACTCCGGAATCACCTGTCGGGCATGCCGGAACCACCTCTCAGAGGTGCCAGAACCACATTCCGGACACTCTGGTATCACCTGTCGGGCATGCCGGAACCACCTCTCAGACTTGCCAGAACCATGTTCCGGACATGCCGGAACCACCGTATCCACTCCCCAGAACCACCTGCTGGACACGCCAAAATCACCTGCCGGCTACGCCAGAACCAGTCATCAGACACTACGCAGCCACCTCTAGGACAGACCAGAACAACCTGCCGGACACGCCGGAACCACTGGCTCAACTCTCTGGAACCACCACCGGACATGCAAAATCACCTGCCGGCTACACCAGAACCACTTGGCGAACACTCCGGAATCAACTGTTGGGCATGCCGGAACCACCTCTCAGACTTGCCAGAACCATGTTGCGGAAACGCCGGTACCACATGCCCAGTATGCCGGAACCACCTGATCCACTCCGCAAAAACACCTGCTGGACACGCCATAATCACCTGCCGGCTACGCCAGAACCACTCGGCAGACACCCCGGAACCATCTCTAGCATAGACCGGAACCACCTGCCTGACACACCGGGACAACCTGCTTGACTCTCCAGAACCACCTGCCGGACACGCCAAAATCACCAGCCGGCTACGCCATAACCACTTGTCGGACACTCAGGAATCACCTGCCGGGCATGCTGGAACCACCTCTCAGAGGTGCCACAACCACATACCAGAGATGGCAGAAGCACCTGCAAAGAATGCCAGAAGTTCCTGATCCACTCCACAGAACTACCAGCCGGACATGCCAAAATCACCTGCCCGCTACTCCAGAACCAGTTGGCGGACACTCCAGAATCACCTGCCGGGCATGCCAGCACAACCTCTCAGAAGTGCCAGAAGCACGTGCCGGACAGGCCGGAACCATCTCCCGGACAGACCGGAACCACAGGAAACACTAGCTGGAGCAACCTGCTTGACTCACCGGTCCCAACTGTCAGATACGCGAAAATCACCTGCCCGCTACAACAGAACCACTTGGCGGACAGGCCGGAATCACGTGAAGGGCATGCCGACACAACCTCTCAGACGTTCCAGAACCTCGTGCCGGACACCCCAGAACCACCTGCCGGACATACCGGAACCAGCTGCCGGACACGCCGGAACCACCCACTGGACTCGCTGGAACGACCGCCAGACATGAAAAATCACCTGCCGGCTACGCCAGAACCACTTGGCGATCACTCCGGAATCACCTGCCGGGCATGCCAGAAGCACCTCTCAGACATGCCAGAACCACATGTCAATGGCACCGGAAGCACCTGCCGAGCACGCCGGAACCAACTGCTCGACTCCCCAGAACCACCTGCCGGACATGCCCACATCACCTGTAAGCTCCGCAAGAACAACTTGGCGGACACTCCAGAAACACCTGTCAGGCCAGCGGGAACCACCTCTCAGACGTGCCAGAACCATGTTCCTCAGATGCCAGAACCACACTCCGAACAGACCGAAACCACCTGCCACGCCCGCCTGAACCACCTGCCGAGCATGCCAGGACCACCTGGCGACTCGCCGGAACCACCTACCTGACACGCCAAAATCACCTGCCGGATATGCCAGAACCACTTGGCGAACACTCCGGATTCACCTGCTGGGCATGCCGGAACCACCTCTCAGACATGCCAGAACCACATGCCAATGACACCGGAAGCACCTGCCGAGCACGCCGGAACCACCTGCTCGACACGCCAGAACCCCCTGCCGGACACACCAAAATCACCTGCCGGTTATGCCAGAACCACTTGTTGGACACTCCGGAATCATCTGCCGGTCATGCCAGAACCAGCTCTCAGACACACCAGAACCACGTGCCGGAGACGCCAGAAGCACCTGCTGAGCATGCCTGAGCCACCTGCTCGACTCGCAAGAAACACCTGCCGGACACGCCACAATCACCTGCCAGGTAGGCCAGAACCACGTGGCGCACAATCCGGAATCACGTGTCGGTGATGCCAGAACCACCTCTAAGACTTGCCAGAAACATGTTCTGGACACACCGGTACCACCTGCCATGTATGCCAGAACCACCTACTCCACTCCACAGAACCGCCTGCCGGACATGCCAAAATCACATGCCGGCTATGCCAGAACCACTTGGCGGACACTCCAGTATCACCTGCAGGGCATGCCAGCACAACCTCTCAGAAGTGCCAGAAGCACGTGCCGGACAAGCCAGAACCATCTCCCGGACAGACTGGAAACACAGGAAACACTCGTCGGAACAACCTGCTTGACTCACCGGTCCCACCTGCCGGACACGACGAAATCACCTGCCAGCTACACCAGAACCAATTTGGGGACAAGCCGGAATCACGTGAAGGGCATGCCGACACAACCTCTCAGACGTGCCAGAACCTCATGGCGGACACCACAGAACCACCTGCCGGACACACCGGAACCACTTGCCGGACACGCCAGAAGCACCAGCTCGACTCGCCGGAACCACCTGCCCGACACACCAAAATCACCTGCTGGCTATGCCAGAACCACTTGGCGAACACTCCGGAATCACCTGCCGGGTATGCCGGAACCACCTCTCAGACATGCCAGAACCACATACCAATGACACCGGAAGCACCTGCCGAGCACGCTGGAACCACCAGCTAGACTCGCCAGAACCACCTGCCCGACACAACAAAATCACCTTCCGGCTACCCCAAAACCAGTTGGTGAACACTTCGGAATCACCTGCCGGGCTTGCTGGAACCAGCTGCCGGTAACGCCAACATCACCTGTGAGCTACGCCAGAACAACTTGGCGGACACTCCGGAAACACCTGTCAGGCCGAACGGAAACAACTCTCAGACGAGCCAGAACCATGTGCCTGAGATGCCGGAACCACACCCCAAACAGATCGAAACCACCTGCCAGACCCGCCTGACCCACCTGCCGAGCACGCCGGAACCACCTCCTCGACTCGCCGGAACCACCTACCTGACACGCCAAAATCACCTGCCGGCTATGCCAGAACCACTTGGCGAACACTCCGGAATCACCTGCCGGGCATGCCGGAACCACCTCTCAGACATGCCAGAACCAGATGCCAATGACACTGGAAGGACCTGCCGAGCATGCCGGAACGAGCTGCTCTACTCCCGAGAACCCTCTGACGGACACGCCAAAATCACCTGCCGGGTATGCCAAAACCACTTGGCGGACACTCCAGGATCACCTGCTGGGCATGCGAGCACAACCTCTCAGAAGTGCCAGAAGCACGTGAGGGCCAGGCCGGAACCATCTCCCGGACAGACCGGAACCACAGGAAACACTCACCGGAGCAACCTGCCGGACACGCCAAAATCACCTGCCCGCTACACCAGAACCACTTGGCGGACATGCCGGAATCACCTGAACGGCATGCCGACACAACCTCTCAGACGTGCCAGAACCTCGTGCCGGACACCCCAGAACAACCTGCCGGACACACCGGAACCACCTGCCGGACACGCCAGAACCACTGGCTTGACTCGCCGGAACCACCGCTGGACATGCAAAATCACCTGTCAGCTATGCCAGAACCACTTGGCGGACACTACGGAAACACCTGTCTGGCCGGGCGGAACCACCTCTCAGACGTGCCAGAACCATGTGCCTGAGATGCTGGAAGCACACCCCAACAGATGGAAACCACCTGCCAGACATGCCTGAACCACCTGCCGAGCACGCCGGAACCACCTGCTCGACTCACCAGAGCCACCTGCCGGACACACCAGAAACACCCGCCGGCTACGCCAGAACCACTCAGCAGACACTCCGGAACCACCTCCAGGACAGACCGGAACCACCTGCCGGACACACCGGCAACACCTGCTTGACTCGCCAGCACCACCAGGCGGATACGCCAAAATCAACTGCCGTCTACGCCGGAACCACTCGGCAGACACTCTGGAATCACCTGCCAGGCATGCCGGAACCACCTCTCAGAGGTGCCAGACCCACATGACGGAGACTCCGGAATCACCCGCCGGGCATGCTGGAACCATCTCTCAGACGTGCCACAACCACGTGCCGGAGAGAGCGTAAGCACATGCCGAGCTCGCGGGACCCACCTGCTGGACATGCCGGAACCACCTGCCTGACAGGCCCGAATAATATGCCGGCTATGCCAAAACCACTTGGTGCACACTCCAGAATCACCTTGCGGGCATGCCGGAACCACGTCCTGGACAGACTGCAAAAACCTGCCAGACCTGCCTGAACCACCTGCTGAGAACGCCGGAACCACCTGCTCGACTCACCAGAGCCACCTGCCGGACACACAAGAAACACCTGCGGGGTACGCCAGAACCAGTTTGAGGACTCACCAGGATCACCTGCCGGGCATGCCGGAATCACCTCTCAGACGTTCCAGAACCATGTGCCAGACACGCCGGAACCACCTGCCGAGTATGCCGGAACACCTTAACCACTGCAGAGAACCACCTGCCGGACACGACAAAATCACCTGCCAGCTACGCCACAACCACTCGGCAGACACTCCGGAATAACCTGCCGGGCATGCCGGAACCACCTCTCAGAGGTGCCAGAACCACATGCCGGAGACTCCGGGATCACCTGCTGGGCATGCCGGAACCATCTCTCAAACGTGCCACAGCCACGTGCTGGAGAGACCGGAAGCACCTGCCAAACTTGCCGGAACCACCTGCTGGACATGACGGAACCACCTGCGTGACAGGCCAAAATCATATGCAGGCTAAGCCCAAACCCCTTGGTGGACACACCAGAATCACCTTGCAGGCATGCCAGAACCACGTCATGGACAGACTGCAAACACCTACCAAACTTGACTGAACCACCTGCCGAGATTTCCAGAACCACTTGCCGGTCACGCCAACATCACCTGCCAGCTATGCCAGAACCACTTGGCGGACACTCCGTAATCACCTGCCGGGCATGCTGGAACCACCTCTCAGAGGTGCCACAAACACATGCCGGAGACGGCGTAAGCACCTGCCGAAAATGCCTAAAGTTCATGATCCACTCCACAGAACCACCTGCTGGATACGCCAAAATAACCTGCCGGCAACGCCGGAATCACTTGGCGGAAACTCCGTAATCACCTGCCGGGCATACCGGAACCACCTGCACGACCCCCCAGAACCACCTGCCGGACACGCCAAAATCACCTGCCGGCTACGCCACAACCAGTTGGTGAACACTTCGGAATCACCTGCCGGGCTTGCTGGAACCAGCTGCCGGTAACGCCAACATCACCTGTGAGCTACGCCAGAACAACTTGGCGGACACTCCGGAAACACCTGTCAGGCCGAACGGAAACAACTCTCAGACGAGCCAGAACCATGTGCCTGAGATGCCGGAACCACACCCCAAACAGATCGAAACCACCTGCCAGACCCGCCTGACCCACCTGCCGAGCACGCCGGAACCACCTCCTCGACTCGCCGGAACCACCTACCTGACACGCCAAAATCACCTGCCGGCTATGCCAGAACCACTTGGCGAACACTCCGGAATCACCTGCCGGGCATGCCGGAACCACCTCTCAGACATGCCAGAACCAGATGCCAATGACACTGGAAGGACCTGCCGAGCATGCCGGAACGAGCTGCTCTACTCCCGAGAACCCTCTGACGGACACGCCAAAATCACCTGCCGGGTATGCCAAAACCACTTGGCGGACACTCCAGGATCACCTGCTGGGCATGCGAGCACAACCTCTCAGAAGTGCCAGAAGCACGTGAGGGCCAGGCCGGAACCATCTCCCGGACAGACCGGAACCACAGGAAACACTCGCCGGAGCAACCTGCCGGACACGCCAAAATCACCTGCCCGCTACACCAGAACCACTTGGCGGACATGCCGGAATCACCTGAACGGCATGCCGACACAACCTCTCAGACGTGCCAGAACCTCGTGCCGGACACCCCAGAACAACCTGCCGGACACACCGGAACCACCTGCCGGACACGCCAGAACCACTGGCTTGACTCGCCGGAACCACCGCTGGACATGCAAAATCACCTGTCAGCTATGCCAGAACCACTTGGCGGACACTACGGAAACACCTGTCTGGCCGGGCGGAACCACCTCTCAGACGTGCCAGAACCATGTGCCTGAGATGCTGGAAGCACACCCCAACAGATGGAAACCACCTGCCAGACATGCCTGAACCACCTGCCGAGCACGCCGGAACCACCTGCTCGACTCACCAGAGCCACCTGCCGGACACACCAGAAACACCTGCCGGCTACGCCAGAACCACTCAGCAGACACTCCGGAACCACCTCCAGGACAGACCGGAACCACCTGCCGGACACACCGGCAACACCTGCTTGACTCGCCAGCACCACCAGGCGGATACGCCAAAATCAACTGCCGTCTACGCCGGAACCACTCGGCAGACACTCTGGAATCACCTGCCAGGCATGCCGGAACCACCTCTCAGAGGTGCCAGACCCACATGACGGAGACTCCGGAATCACCCGCCGGGCATGCTGGAACCATCTCTCAGACGTGCCACAACCACGTGCCGGAGAGAGCGTAAGCACATGCCGAGCTCGCGGGAACCACCTGCTGGACATGCCGGAACCACCTGCCTGACAGGCCCGAATAATATGCCGGCTATGCCAAAACCACTTGGTGCACACTCCAGAATCACCTTGCGGGCATGCCGGAACCACGTCCTGGACAGACTGCAAAAACCTGCCAGACCTGCCTGAACCACCTGCTGAGAACGCCGGAACCACCTGCTCGACTCACCAGAGCCACCTGCCGGACACACAAGAAACACCTGCGGGGTACGCCAGAACCAGTTTGAGGACTCACCAGGATCACCTGCCGGGCATGCCGGAATCACCTCTCAGACGTTCCAGAACCATGTGCCAGACACGCCGGAACCACCTGCCGAGTATGCCGGAACACCTTAACCACTGCAGAGAACCACCTGCCGGACACGACAAAATCACCTGCCAGCTACGCCACAACCACTCGGCAGACACTCCGGAATAACCTGCCGGGCATGCCGGAACCACCTCTCAGAGGTGCCAGAACCACATGCCGGAGACTCCGGGATCACCTGCTGGGCATGCCGGAACCATCTCTCAAACGTGCCACAGCCACGTGCTGGAGAGACCGGAAGCACCTGCCGAACTTGCCGGAACCACCTGCTGGACATGACGGAACCACCTGCGTGACAGGCCAAAATCATATGCAGGCTAAGCCCAAACCCCTTGGTGGACACACCAGAATCACCTTGCAGGCATGCCAGAACCACGTCATGGACAGACTGCAAACACCTACCAAACTTGACTGAACCACCTGCCGAGATTTCCAGAACCACTTGCCGGTCACGCCAACATCACCTGCCAGCTATGCCAGAACCACTTGGCGGACACTCCGTAATCACCTGCCGGGCATGCTGGAACCACCTCTCAGAGGTGCCACAAACACATGCCGGAGACGGCGTAAGCACCTGCCGAAAATGCCTAAAGTTCATGATCCACTCCACAGAACCACCTGCTGGATACGCCAAAATAACCTGCCGGCAACGCCAGAATCACTTGGCGGAAACTCCGTAATCACCTGCCGGGCATACCGGAACCACCTGCACGACCCCCCAGAACCACCTGCCGGACACGCCAAAATCACCTGCCGGCTACGCCACAACCAGTTGGTGAACACTTCGGAATCACCCGCCGGGCATGCTGGAACCACCTCTCAGAGGTGCCACAAACACATGCCGGAGACGGCGGAAGCACCTGTCGAGAATGCCAGAAGTTCCTGATCCACTCCACAGAACCACGTGCCGGACACGCCAAAATCACCAGCCGGCTACGCCAGAACCACTTGGCGGACACTCCAGAATCACCTGCCCGACATGCCAGCACAACCTCTCAGAAGTGCCAGAAGCACATGCCGGACAGGCCGGAACCATCTCCCGGACAGACCGGAATCACAGGAAACACTCGCCGGAACCACCTGCTTGACTCACCGGTCCCACCTGCCGGACACGCCAAACTCACCTGCCACGTACGCCAGAACCACTTGGCGGACACTCCGGAATCACCTGTTGGGCATGCCGGAACCACCTCTCAGACGTGCGAGAACCTCGTGCCGGACACGCCAGACCCACCTGCCGGACAGACCGGAACCACCTGCCGGACATGCTGGAACCACCGGCTCGACTCGCCGGAACCACCGCCGGACATGCAAAATCACCTGCCGGCTACGCCAGAACCACTTGGCGAACAATCCGGAATCACCTGCCGGACATGCCGGAAGCACCTCTCAGACATGCCAGAACCACGTGCCAATGACACTGGAAGCACCTGCCGAGCACGCCGGAACCACATGCTCGACTCGCCGGAACCACCTGCCGGACACGCCAAAATCACCTGCCGGCTATGCCAGAACCACTTGGTGGACACTCAAGTATCATCTGCTGGACATGCCAGAACCAGCTCTCAGACAGACCAGAACCACGTGCCGGACACGCCGGAAGCACCAGCTGAGCATGCCTGAGCCACCTGCTCGACTCGCAAGAAACACCTGCCGGACACGCCAAAATCACCTGCCGGGTACGCCAGAACCACTTGGCGAACAATCCGGAATCACCTGCCGGACATGCCGGAAGCACCTCTCAGACATGCCAGAACCACATGCCAATGACACTGGAAGCACCTGCCGAGCACGCCGGAACTACCTGCTCGACTCGCCAGAACCACCTGCCGGACACGCCAAAATCAACTGCCGGCTACGCCACAACCAGTTGGTGAACACTTCGGAATCACCTGCCGGGCTTGCTGGAACCACCGGCTCAACTCGTCGGAACCACCGCTGGACATGGAAAATCACCTGCCGGTTACGCCAGAGCCACTTGGCGAACACTCTGGAATCACCTGCCGGGCATGCCGGAACCACCTCTCAGACATGCCAGAACCATGTGCCTGAGATGCTGGAACCACACCCCGAACAGACCGAAGCTACCTGCCAGACCCGCCTGAACCACCTGCCAAGCACGCCGGAACCACCTGCTCGACTCGCCGGAACCACCTACCTGACACGCCAAAATCACCTGCCGGGTATGCCAGAACCACTTGGTGGACACTCAAGTATCATCTGCTGGACATGCCAGAACCAGCTCTCAGACACACCAGAATCATGTGCCGGACACGCCGGAAGCACCTGCTGCGCATGCCTGAGCCACCTGCTCGACTCGCAAGAAACACCTGCCAGACACGCCAAAATCACCTGCCAGGTACGCCAGAACCACTCAGCGGACACTCCGGAATCACCTGTCGGGCATTCCGGAACCACCTCTCACAGGTGACAGAACCATGTTCCGGACATGCCGGTACCACCTGCCGAGTATGCCGGAATCACCTTATCCACTCCCCAGAACCACCTGCCGGACATGCCAAAATCACCTGCTGGCTACGCCAGAACCACTTGTCAGACACTCCGCAACCACCTCCAGGACAGACCGGAACCACCTGCCGGACACGCCGGAACCTCTGGCTCGACTCTCCGGAACCACCGCCGGACAAGCAAAATCACCTGCCGCCTACGCCAGAACCACTTGGTGAACACTCCGGAATCACCTGTCGGGCATGCCGGAACCACCTCTCAGACTTGCCAGAACCATGTTGCGGACACGCCGGTACCACATGCCCAGTATGCCGGAACCACCTGATCCACTCTCCAGGAACACCTGCTGGACACGCCAAAATCACCTGCCGGCTACGCCAGAACCACTAGTCAGACACTCCGCAACCACCTCTAGGACAACCGGAACCACCAGCCGGACACGCCGGAACCACTGGCTCGACTCTCCGGAACCACCGCCGGACATGCAAAATCACCTGCCGCCTACGCCAGAACCACTTGGTGAACACTCCGGAATCACCCGTCGGGCATGCCGGAACCACCTCTCAGACTTGCCAGAACCATGTTGCGGACACGCCGGTACCACATGCCCAGTATGCCGGAACCACCTGATCCACACCCCAGGAACACCTGCCGGACATGCCAAAATCACTTGCCCGCTACGCCACAACCAGTTGAACACTCCGGAATCACCTGCCGGGCATGCCGGAACCACCTCTCACACATGCCAGAACCACATGCCAATGACACCGGAAGCACCTGCCGAGCAGGCCGGAACCACCTGCTCGACTCGCCACAGCCACCAGCCGGACACGCCAAAATCACCTGCCGGCTACGCCACAACCACTTGGTGAACACCTCGGAATCACCTGCCGGGCTTGCTGGAACAACCTGTCGGTCACGCCAACATCACCTTCCAGCTACGCCAGAACAACTTGGCGTACACTCCGGAAACACCTGTCGGGTCGGCCGGAAACACCTCTCAGACGTGCCAGAACCATGTGCCTGAGATGCTGGAACCAGAACCCAAACAGGCCGAAACCACCTGCCAGACGCGCCTGAACCACCTGCCGAGCACGCCGGAACCACCTCCTCGACTCGCCGGAACCACCAACCTGACATGCCAAAATCACCTGCCAGGTATGCCAGAACCACTTGGTGGACACTCCGGAATCATCTGCCGGATATGCCAGAACCAGCTCTCAGACACACCAGAATCATGTGCCGGACACGCCGGAAGCACCTGCTGCGCATGCCTGAGCCACCTGCTCGACTCGCAAGAAACACCTGCCAGACACGCCAAAATCACTTGCCAGGTACGCCAGAACCACTCAGCGGACACTCCGGAATCACCTGTCGGGCATTCCGGAACCACCTCTCACAGGTGACAGAACCATGTTCCGGACATGCCGGTACCACCTGCCGAGTATGCCGGAATCACCTTATCCACTCCCCAGAACCACCTGCTGGACATGCCAAAATCACCTGCTGGCTACGCCAGAACCACTTGTCAGACACTCCGCAACCACCTCCAGGACAGACCGGAACCACCTGCCGGACACGCCGGAACCTCTGGCTCGACTCTCCGGAACCACCGCCGGACAAGCAAAATCACCTGCCGCCTACGCCAGAACCACTTGGTGAACACTCCGGAATCACCTGTCGGGCATGCCGGAACCACCTCTCAGACTTGCCAGAACCATGTTGCGGACACGCTGGTACCACATGCCCAGTATGCCGGAACCACCTGATCCACTCTCCAGGAACACCTGCTGGACACGCCAAAATCACCAGCCGGATACAACAGAACCACTCGGCAGGCACTCCGCAACCACCTCCAGGACAGACCGGAACCACCTTCCGGACAGACCGGAACCACTGGAAACGCTCGCAAGAACCATCTGCTTGACTCACTGGTCCCACCTGCCGGAAACGCCAAAATCACCGGCCCGCTATACCAGAACTACTTGGCGGACAAGCTGGAATCACATGAAGGGCATGCCGACACATCCTCTCAGACGTGCCAGAACCTCGTGCCGGACACCCCAGAACCACCTGCCTGACACACCGGAACAACCTGCAGGACACGCCAGAACCACCGGCTCAAGTCGCTGGAACCACTGCGGGACATGCAAAATCACCTGCCGGCTACGCCAGAACCCTTTGGCGAACACTCCGGAATCACCTGCCGGGCATGACGGAACCACCTCTCAGACATGCCAGAACCACATGCCAATGACACCAGAAGCAGCTGCCGAGCACGCCGGAACCACCTGCTCGACTCGCCTCAGCCACCTGCCGGACACGCCAAAATCACCTGTCGGCTACACCACAACCAGTTGGTGAACACTTCGGAATCACGTGCCGGGCTTGGTGGAACAACCTGCCGGTCACGCCAACATCACCTGCCAGCTACGGCAGAACCACTTGGCGGACACTCCGGAAACATCTGTCAGGCCGGCCGGAACCACCTCTCAGACGTGCCAGAACCATGTGCCTGAGATGCCGGAACCACACCCTGAACAGACCGAAACCACCTGCCACATCGGCCTGAACCACCTGCCGAGCATGACGGAACCTCCTGCTTGACTCGCAAGAAACACCTGCCGGACATGCCAAAATCACCTGCCGGCTAAGCCACAACCACTCGGCAGACACTCCGGAATAACCTGCTGGGCATGCCGGACCACCTCTCAGAGGTGCCAGAACCACATGCCGGAGACACCGGGATCACCTGCTGGGCATGCCGGAAGCATCTCAAACGTGCCACAACCGCATGCCGGAGAGACCGGACGCACCTGCCGAACTCGCCGGAACCACCTGCTGGACATGCCGGAACCACCTGCGTGACAGGCCCAAATCATATGTCGGCTACGGCCAAACCACTTTGTGGACACTGCAGAATCACCTTGCAGGCATGCCAGAACCACGTCATGGACAGACTGCAAACACCTACCGAACCTGACTGAACCACCTGCCGAGCTTGCCGGAACCACCTGTCGGTCACGCCAACATCACCTGCCACCTACGCTAGAATCACTTGGCGGACACTCCAGAATCACCTGTCGGGCATGCCGGATCCACCTCTCAGACTTGCCAGAAACATGTTCCTGACACGCCGGTACCACCTGCCGAGTATGACAGAACCACCTGCTCGACTCCACAGAACCGCCTGCCGGACACGCTAAAATCACATGCTGGCTATGCCAGGACCACTTGGCGGACACTCCAGAATAACCTGTCGGGCATGCCAGCACAACCTCTCAGAAGTGCCAGAAGCATGTGCCGGACAGGGCGAAACCATCTCCCGGACAGACCGGAAACACAGAAAACACTCGCCAGAACCACCTGCTTGGCTCACCGGTCCCACCTGCCGTACAAGCCAAAATCACCTGCCTGCTTCACCAGAACCACTTGGCGGACAAGCCAGAATCACGTGAAGGGCATGCCAACACAACGTCTCAGACGTGCCAGTACCATGTTCCGGAGACGCCGGTACCACCTGCCGAGTATGCCGGAACCACCTGATCAACTCCCCAGAACCACCTGCTGGACACGCCAAAATCACCTGCCGGCTACACCAGAACCACTCGGCAGACACTCCGGAAACACCTCCAGGGCAGGCCGGAACCACCTGTCGGACACGCTGGAACCACCGGCTCGACTCGCCGGAACCACCGCCGGACATGCAAAATCACCTGCCGGCTACGCCAGAACCACTTGGCGATCACTCCGGAATCACCTGCCGGGCATGCCGGAACCACCTCTCAGACATGCCAGAACCACATGTCAATGGCACCGGAAGCACCTGATGAGGACGCTGGAACCACCTGCTCGACTCGCCAGAACCACCTGCCGGACAAGCCAAAATCACCTGCCTGCTACGCCACAACCAGTTGGTGAACAATTCGGAATCACCTGCCGGGCTGACGGGAACCACCTGCCGGTCACGCCCACATCACCTGTCAGCTACGCCAGAACCACTTGGTGGACACTCCGGCAACACCTGTCTGGCCGGGCGGTACCACCTCTCAGACATGCCAGAATCATGTGCCTGAGATGCCGGAAGCACACCCCAACAGACGGAAACCACCTGCCAGACCCGCCTGAACCACCTGCCGAGCACGCCGGAACCACCTGCTCGACTCGGTGGAACCACCTACCTGACACGCCAAAATCACCAGCCGGCTATGCCAGAATCCCTTGGCGAACACTCCGGAATCACCTGCCAGGCATGCCGGAACCACCTCTCGGACATGCCAGAACCACATGCCAATGACACTGGAAGGACCTGCCGAGCACGCTGGAACCACCTGCTCGACTCGCCAGAACCACCTGCTGGACATGCCAAAATCATCTGCCGGGTATGCCAGAACCACTTGGTGGACACTCCGGAATCACCTGTCGGGCATGCCGGAACCACCTCTCAGACTTGCCAGAACCATGTTCTGGACATGCCGGTACCACCTGCAGAGTATGCCGTAACCACCTGATACACTCTGCAGAACCACCTGCTGGACATGCCAAAATCACCTGCCAGCTACGCCAGAACCACTCGGCAGACACTCCGGCACCATCTCCAGGATGGACCGGAATAACCTGCCTGACACGCCAGGACCACCTGCTTGACTTGCCAGAACCACCTGCCGGACACGCCAAAATCACCAGCCGGCTACGCCACAACCGCTTGTCGGACACTCCGGAATCACCTGCTGGGCATTCTGGAACCACCTCTCAGAGGTGCCACAACCACATACCGGAGACTGCGGAAGCACCTGCCGAGAATGCCGGAAGTTCCTGATCCACTCCCCAGAACCACCTGCCGGACACGCCAAAATCACCTGCCGGGTATGCCAGAACAACTTGGAGGACACTCCGGAATCATCTGCCGGACATGCCAGAACCAGCTCTCAGACACAACAGAACCACGTGCCGGAGACGGCGGAAGCACCTGCTGGGCATGCCTGAGCCACCTGCTCGACTCACAAGAAACACCTGCCGGACACAACAAAATCACATGCCGGGTACGCCAGAACCACTGGGCAGACACTCCGGAATCACCTGCCGGGCATGCCGGAACCACCTCTCAGACATGCCAGAACCACATGCCAATGACACCGGAAGCACCAGCCGAGCACACTGGAACCACCTGTTCGACTCGCCAGAACCACCTGCTGGACACACCAAAATCACCTGCCGGCTACGCCTGAACCACTTGGCGGACACTGAGGAAACATCTGTAGGGCCGGCCGGAACCACCTGTCAGACATGCCAGAACAATGTGACTGAGATGCCGGAACCACACCCTGAACACACCGAAACCACATGCCAGACCCGCCTGAACCACCTCATGAGCACGCCTGAACCACCTGCTCGAATATCCTGACCCACCTACCTGACACTCAAAAATCACCTGCCGGGTATACCAGAACCACTTGGTGGACACTCCGGAATCATCTGCCGGACATGCCAGAACCAGATCTCAGACACACCAGGACCACGTGCCGGAGACGCCGGAAGCACCTGCTGAGCATGCCTGAGCCACCTGCTCAACTCGCAAGAAACACCTGCCAGACACGCCAAAATCACCTGCAGGCTATGCCAGAACCACTCGGCAGACACTCCGGAATCACCTGCCGGGCATGCCGGAGCCACCTCGCAGAGGTGCCAGAACCGCATGCTGCAGACTCCGGAATCACCTGCCTGGCATGGCGGAACCATCTCTCAGACGTGCCGCAACCACATGCCGGAGAGACCGGAAGCACCTGCCGAGCTCGCCAGAACCACCTTCTGGACATGCCGGAACCACCTGCCTGACAGTCCAAAATCATACGCCGGCTACACCACAACCACTTGTTGAACACTCCAGAATCACCTTATGGGCATGCCGGAACCAGGTCATGGACAGACTGCAAACACCTGCCGGACCTGCCTGAACCACCTTCCATGCACGCCGGAACCACCTGCTCGACTCACCAGAGCCACCTGCCGGACACACCAGAAACACCGGCGGGGTATGCCAGAACCACCTGGAGGACACTCCGGAATCACCTGCCACGCATGCCGGAACCACCTCTCAGACGTGCCTGAAGCACGTGCCGGACAGGCCGGAAACACCTACCGGACAGACTGGAACCACCTGCCTGACATGCCGGAACCACCTGCCGAGTACGCCGGAGCCACCTGTTTGACTCGCCAGAACCACCTGCCAGACAGGCCAAAATCAACAGCTGGCTATGCGAGAACCACCTGGCGGACAGTCCGGAATCACCTGCCGGGCATGCAGGAACCACCTCTCAGACGTAACAGAACCACGAGCCTGACACGCTGGAACCACGTCCTGGACAGACTGGAACCACCTGCCGAGCATGCCGGAACCACCTGCTCGACTCGCAGGACACTCGTGAGGGACACGCCAAGGTGATCTGCTGGCTACACCAGAACCACTTACCCGACACTCCGGAATCACCTGCCTGGCATGCCAGAACCACCTCTCACACGTGCCAGAAGCACATGCCGGACATGCCGGAACGACCTATCGGACAGAACAGAACCACCTGCCAGACACGCCTGAACCACCTGCTCGACTCGCCAGAATCACCTGCCGGACAGGCCAATATCAACTGCTGGCTATGCCAGAACCACCTGGGGGACAGTCCGGAATCACCTGCCAGCCATGGCGGAACCACCTCTCAGACGTACCAGAACGACGTGTCGGACAAGCTGGAAACACGTACTGGACAGACTGGAACCACATGCCGGCCACGCCTGAACCACCTGCCGAGCACGACGGAACCACTTGCCGGACACGCCAAAATCACCGGCGGGCTGCACCAGAACCACTTGGAGGACTCTCCAGGATGACCTGCCGGGCATGCTGGAACCACCTCTCAGACGTGCCAGAACCACGTGGCGGACCGTCCGGAATCACCTGTTGGGCATGCGCAACCACCTCTGAGACGTACCAGAACCACATGCCGTACACGCCGGAACCACCTACCGGACAGACCAGAATCACCTTTCGGCCATGCCGAAACCACCTGTCAGATGTGCCAGAAACACGTGCCGGAGACGCCGGAAGCACCTGCCGAGCACGTCGGAACCACCTGCTCATCTCGCCCGAACCACCTGCCGGATGCGCCAAAATCAACTGCCGGCTACGCCAAAACCACTTGGTGGACTCTCTGGAATCACCTGCCGGGCATGATAGAACCACCTCTCAGACGTGCCAGAACCACGTGCCGGACACGCCGGAACCACCTGCCGGACAGACCAGAACCACCTGCCAGAGCTGCCTGCACCAACTGTTGAGCACACCAGAACCACACGCTCGACTCACTGGAACCACATGCCGGACATGGCAAAATCACCTGCCGGCTACGCCAGAACCACTTGGCGGACACTCAGATATCACCTGCCGGGCATGCCAGCACAACCTCTCAGAAGTGCCAGAAGCACGTGCCGGACAGGCCGGAACCATCTCCCGGACAGTCCGGAACCACAGGAAACAATCGCCGGAACCACCTGCTTGACTCACTGGTCCCAACTGCTGGACACGCAAAAATCACCTGCCGGCTACACCAGAACCACTTGCGGGACAAGCTGCAATCACGTGAAGGGTATGCCAGCACAATATCTCAGACGTGCCAGAACCTCGTTCCGGACAGCCCAGAACCACCTGCCGGACACGCCGGAACCACCGGCTCAACCCGCCGGAACCACCGCCGGATATACAAAATCACCTGCCGGCTACGCCACAACCACTTGAGGAACACTCTGGAATAACCTGCCGGGCATGCCGGAACCACCTCTCAGACGTGCCAGAACCACGTGCCAATGACACCGGAAGCACCTGCCGAGCAGGCCGGAACCACCTGCTCGACTCGCCAGAACCACCTGCCGGACATGCAAAAATCACCTGCCGGTTACGACAGAATCACTTGGTGGACTCTCCGGAATCAGCGGCCGGGCATGCCGGAACCACCTCTGAGACATACCAGAACCACGTGCCAGACACGCTGGAACCGCATCCTGGACACACTGGAACCACCTGCCGTACATGCCCGAACCTCCTGCCGAGAAAGCCAGAAACACCTGCTCGGCTCCCGGGAAAATCCTATGGGGAAACTGTCATAGAAATGAAGGTCAAACGGCCTTTCTTGCCAGACCTTACTTCGCCACTTTAGAACTTCTGCTTCTGCCACAATTCCACCTTGCCAACACGGCTCAGACGAAAGGCCTACATCTTCCCCTTGAGCAATGGGGACGAGGCCCGGATGATTGTGGTTCCACATGCTGAGGAGGAGAGAGACAATACGCTTTTAACTAACCACCAAGTGCAATGGTTGAGAGAGTGTCAGAAAGCACCAATGGCAGAAAGACCCCTTTACTCTCAGCAGTGCCCTCCATTGCTCTAGAGCAGGAAGGCAGAAAGGACTGCCTCAATCCTTCAATGGGAAACAAGCCATAAACTGTCTTGCTTCCAGCTCTTTAGGAAGCTGAGAAAGAACTCGCTTTCCAAAGTGCTGTTAAAGCATACGAGGAAACACTGGTACAAAGGCAGCTCAAACGCAATTTCTTCCCAGTGCTTAACTCGCCGCTTTAGGAATTCTGCTTCTGCCGCAATTCCACCTTGCCAACCCGGCGAGACGAAATGCCTACATCTTCCCCTTGAGCAATGGGGACGAGGCCCGGATGATTGTGGTTCCACATGCTGAGGAGGAGACAGACAATAGGCTTTTAACCAACCGTCCATGAGCAGTGGTTGGGGTAGTGTCAGAAAGCACCAATGTCAGAAAGGCCCTTTACTCTGGGCCGTGCCCTCCATTCCTCTCATGGTAGGAGGCACAAGGCACTGGCACCACACCTGAAGGGTATCAGAAAGCACCTATGGCAGAAAGCCCCCTTGGCTCTCAGCCGTGCCCTCCATTGCTCTGCAGGTGGAAGGCACAAAGCACTGCCTCCATCCTTCAATGGGAGACAAGCCATAAACTGTCTTGCCTCCAGCTCTTTAGGAAGCTGATGAACAACTCGCTTTCCACAGTCCTGTTACAGCATACCAGGAACCTCTCATACAAAGTCAGCTCAAACGCCATTTCTTCCCAGTGCTTAACTCGCAGCTTTAGGACTTCTGCTTCTGCCGCAATTCCACCTTGCCAACCCGGCTCAGACGAAATGCCTACATCTTCCCCTGAAGCAACTGGGCTGAGTCCCAAATGATTGAGCGTCCACGTGCTTAGGAGGCGATAGACTGCACGCCTTTTTCCAACCACCAATGTGCACTGCTGGAGAGATTTTCATAAAGAAGCTATGTCAGAAAGGCCCCTTCGCTCACAGCCGTGCCCTTCATTGCTCTGGAGGTGGAAGGCACAAGGCACT
Source organism: Equus przewalskii (assembly GCF_037783145.1). Lineage (NCBI taxonomy): Eukaryota > Metazoa > Chordata > Mammalia > Perissodactyla > Equidae > Equus > Equus przewalskii. Next base: position 18,598 of record NW_027227660.1, on the reverse strand, counting down.
GGCTCTGGATCCACCCCTCAATGGGAGACAAACCACATCTTGTCCTGCTTCCAGCACTTTAGGAACCTGAGAAAAACTCCCTTTCCACAGTGCACTTACAGCGTCCTGGGAACATCTCATACAAAGGAGGCTGAACGTCGTTTCCTTCAGCGCTGCACTCGCCAGTCTGGGACATCTGCATCCTGCACATTTCCACCTTGGCAACCCGGCTCAGACGAAATGCCTACATCTTCCCCTTCAGCAACGGGCACGAGGCCCAGATGAATGTGGTTCCACATGCTTAGCAGGAGCAGACAATAGGCTTTTTACAAACCGCAATTGTGCACTGGTGCAGAGAGTGTCAGAATGCACCTATGTCAGAAAGGGTCCTTTGCTCTCAGCCGTGCCCTCCATTGCTCCAGAGGTGGAAGGCACAAAGTACTGCCTCCATCCTTCAATTGGAGACAAGCCATCAACTGTATTGCTTCCAGCTCTTTAGGTAGCTGGGAAAGCACTCGCATTCCACAGAGCTCTTACAGCATCCTGGGAACATCTCATACAAAGGCACCTGAATGCCGTGTCTTTTCAGCCCTTAACTCGCCCATCTGCAACATCCGCTTCTGCCGCATTTGCACCTTGCCCACCCGGCTCAGACGAAATGCCTACATCTTCCCCTTGAGCAACGGGGACGAAGCCTGGATGATTGTGGTTCCACATGCTGAGGAGGAGACAGAAAATAAGCTTTTAACCAACCGCCCTTGAGCAATGATTGGGGGAGTGTCAGAAAGCACCAATGTCAGAAAGGCCCTTTACTCTGGGCCGTGCCCTCCATTCCTCTAGAGGCAGGAGGCACAAGGCACTGGCAAGACCCCTGAAGGGTATCAGAAAGCACCTATGACAGAAAGTCCCCTTTGCTCTCTGCCGTGTCCTCCCTTGCTCTGCAGGTGGAAAGCTCAAAGTACTGCCTCCGTCCTTCAATGAGAGACAAGCCATAAACTGTCTTCCCTCCAGCTCTTTAGGAAGCTGACGAACAACTCGCTTTCCACAGTCCTGTTACAGCATACCAGGAACCTCTCATACAAAGGCAGATCAAACGCCATTTATTCCCAGCCCTTAACTCGCCGCTTTAGAGCTTCTGCTTCTGCAGCAACCCAGCACCACCTTGCCAACCTGGCTCAGACGAAATGCCTACATCTTCCACTGAAGCAACTGGGCTGAGTCCCATATGATTGAGCGTCCACGTGATTAGGAGGCGATAGAATGCACACCTTTATCTAATCACCATTTTGCACTGCTGGAGAGAGTTTCGGAAAGCAGCTATCTCAGAAAGGCCCATTTGCACTCAGCCGTGCTCTCCATTGCTGTGGAGGTGGAAGGCACAAGGCACTGGCTCTGGATCCACCCCTCAATGGGAGACAAACCACATCTTGTCCTGCTTCCAGCTCTTTAGGAAGCTGAGAAAAAACTCCCTTTCCACAGTGCTCTTACAGCGTCCTGGGAACATCTCATACAAAGGAGGCTGAACGCCGTTTCTTTTCAGCACTTCACTCGCCGGTCTGGAACATCTGCATCCTGAACATTTCCACCTTGCCAACCCGGCTCAGATGAAATGACTACATCTTCCCCTTGAGCAATTGGGACGAGGCCAGGATGATTGTGGTTCCACATGCTGAGGAGGAGACAGACAATAGGCTTTTAACTAACCACCAAGTGCAATGGTTGGGATAGTGTCAGAAAGCACCAATGGCAGAAAGACCCCTTTACTTTACTCTCAGCCGTGCCTTCCATTGCTCTGCAGGTGGAAGGCACAAAGCACTGCCTCCATCCTTCAATGGGAGACAAGCCATAAACTGTCTTCTCTCCAGCTCTTTAGGAAGCTGACGAACAATTCGCTTTCCACAGTCCTGTTACAGCATACCAGGAACCTCTCATACAAAGACAGCTCAAACGCCATTTTGTCCCAGGCCTAACTCGCAGCTTTAGGACTTCTGCTTCTGCCACAGTTCCACCTTGCCAACCCGGCTCAAACGAAATGCCTACACCTTCCCCTGAAGCAACTGTTCTGAGTCCCAAATGATTGAGCGTCCACGTTTTTAGCAGGCAATGGACTGCACGCCTTTTTCCAACCACCATTGTGCACTGCTGGCTAGAGTGTTGGAAAGCAGCTATGTCAGAAAGGCCCCTTTGCAGTCAGCCGTGCCCTCCATTGCTCTAGAGGTGGAAGGCACAATGCACTGGCTCTGTATCCACCCCTCAATGGGAGACAAAATACATCTTGTCCTGCTTAGAGCACTTTAGGAAGCTAAGAAAAAACTCCCTTTACACAGTGCTCTTACAGCGTCCTGGGAACATCTCATACAAAGGAGGCTGAACACCGTTTCTTTCCAGCACTTCACCTTCCGGTCTGGAACATCTGCATCCTGCACATTTCCACCTTGTCTACCCGGCTCAGACGAAATGCCTACATCTTCCCCTTGAGCAATGGGGATGAGGCCCGGATGATTGTGGTTCCACATGCTGAGGAGGAGAGAGACAATAGGCTTTTAACTAACCACCAAGTGCAATGGTTGGGAGAGTGTCAGAAAGCACCAATGGCAGAAAGACCCCTTTACTTTACTCTCAGCCGTGCCCTCCATTGATCTGCAGGTGGAAGGCACAAAGCACTGCCTCCATCCTTCAATGGGAGACAAGCCATAAACTGTCTTGCTTCCTGCTCTTTAGGAAGCTGAGAAAGAACTCGCTTTCCACAGTGCTGTTACAGCATACGAGGAAACTCTCATACAAAGGCAGCTCAAACGCCATTTCTTCCCAGCGCTTAACTCGCCGCTTTAGGACTTCTGCTTTTGCCGCGGTTCCACCTTGCCAACCCGGCTCAGACGAAATGCCTTCATCTTCCCCTGAGGCAACTGGGCTGAGTCCCAAATGATTGAGCGTCCACCTGCTTAGGAGGTGATAGAGTGTACACCTTTTTCCTACCACCATTGTGCACTGGTGGAGAGAGTGTCGGAAAGCAGCTATGTCAGAAAGCCCTTTGCTCTCAGCCGTGCCCTCCATTGCTGTAGACGTGGAATGCTCAATGCACGTGCTCCACCCCCAAGGGGTGACAAGATACAGACCATCTTCCTTCCATCTCTTTAGGAAGCTGAGAAAGAACTCGCTCTCTACAGTGCTCTTTCTGTGTCCTGGCAACATCTCATACAAAGGCAGCTGATATGCCGTTTGTGTTCTGCGCTTAACTCGCCGATTTGGAAGTTCTGCTTCTGCCAAATTTGCACCTTGCCAACCCGGCTCAGACGAAATGCCTATATCTTCCCCTTCAGCAACAGGAACGAGCCCCAGATGATTGTGCTTCCACATGCTTAGCAGGAGCAGACAATAAGCTTTTTACAAACCGCCATTGTGCACTGGTGCAGAGAGTGTCAGAATGCACCTATGTCAGAAAGGGCACTTTGCTCTCAGCCGTGCCCTCCATTGCTCTAGAGTTGGAAGGCACAAAGCAATGCCTCCATCCTTCAATGGGAGACAAGCCATAAAATGTCTTGCTTCCAGCTCTCTAGAAAGCTGAGAAAGAACTCGCTTTCCACAGTGCTGTTACAGCATACGAGGAAACTCTCATACAAAGGCAGTTGAAATGCCATTTCTTCCCAGTGCTTAACTTGCCGCTTTAGGACTTCTGCTGCAATTCCACCTTGCCAACCCGGCTCAGACGAAATGACTACATCTTCCCCTGAAGCAACTCGGCTGAGTCCCAAATGATTGAGCGTCCACATGCTTAGGAGACGATAGACTGTATGCCTTTTTCCAACCACCATTGTGCACTGGTGGACAGAGTGTCAGAAAGCAGCTGTGTCAGAAAGACCCCTGTGCAGGCAGCCGTGCCCTCCATTGCTCTAGACGTGGAATGCACAATGCACTGGCTCCAGCTCTCAAGGGGCGACAAGCCACAGACCATCTTCCTTCCATCTCTTCTGATAGCTGAGAAAGAACTCCCTTTCAGCAGTGCTCTTTCTGTGTCCTGGCAACATCTCATACAAAGGCACCTGATATGCCGTTTCTTTTCAGTGCTTAACTCACCGATTTGAAAGTTCTGCTTCTGCCAGATTTCCACCTTGCCAACCAGGCTCCGACGAAATGCCTACATCTTCCCCTCCAGCAACTGGCACGAGGCCCAGATGATTGTGCTTCCACATGCTTAGCAGGAGCAGACAATAGGCTTTTTACAAACCACCATTGTGCACTGGGTCAGAGAGTGTCAGAATGCACCTATGTCAGAAAGGAACCTTTGCTCTCAGCCGTGCCCTCCATTGCTCTAGAGGTGGAAGGCACAAAGCACTGCCTCCATCCTTCAATTGGAGACAAGCCATAAACTGTCCTGCTTCCAGATCTTTAGGAAGCTGGGAAAGCACTCCCATTCCACAGTGCTCTTGCAGCATCCTGGGAACATCTCATACAAAGGCACCTGAACACCGTGTCTTTTCAGCCCTTAACTCGCAAATCTGCAACATCTGCTTCTGCTGCATTTCCACCTTGCCCACCTGGCTCAGACGAAATGCCTACATCTTCCCCTTGAGCAATGGGGACGAGGCCTGGATGATTGTGGTTCCACATGCTGAGGAGGAGACAGACAATAGGCTTTTAACCAACTGCCCTTGAGCAATGGTTGGGGCAGTGTCAGAAACCACCAATTTCAGAAAGTCCCTTTACTCTTGGTCTTGCCCTCCATTCCTCTAGAGGTAGGAGGCACAAGGCACTGGCACCACCCCTGAAGGGTATCAGAAAGCACCAATGGCAGAAAGCCCCCTTGGCTCTCAGCAATGCCCTCCATTGCTCTGCAGGTGGAAGGCACAAAGCACTGCCTCTTTCCTTCAATGGGAGACAAGCCATAAACTGTCTTGCCTCCAGCTCTTTAGGAAGCTGACAAACAACTCGCTTTCCACAGTGCTGTACAGCATACGAGGAAACTCTCATACAAAGTCAGCTCAAACGCCATTTCTTCCCAGCGCTTAACTTGCCGCTTTAGGTCTTCTGCTTCTACCGCAGTTCTACCTTGCCAACCTTGCTCAGACGAAATGCCTACATCTTCCCCTGAAGCAACTCGGCTGAGTCCCAAATGATTTAGCATCCACCTGCTCAGGAGGCGATAGACTGTAAGCCTTTTTCCAAACACCATTGTGCACTGGTGGAGAGAGCGTCAGAATGCAGCTATGTCAGAAACACCCTTTTGCTCTCAGCCATGCCCTCCATTGCTCTAGATTGGAATGCACAATGCATTGGCTCCACCCCTCAAGGGGCCACAATCCACAGACCAGCTTCCTTCCATCTCTTTAGGAAGCTGAGAACAAACTCACCTGACGTATAAAAAGGAATCAAGCCCCTTATGTGCCAGAAAACCCCAGGAGACATGCCAAAAACACCCTCTGCACACTCTCAAAGGGCCACACATTCATGCCAGTATGACCCAACAGGCATACCAGAAGCACCCACGTTGCATGCCAGAACCACCTGTAACCACCTGCCGGACACAGTGGAACAGCAATTCTGACACTGCAGAACAACCTCTTCAACATGCCAGACGCACACAATGACATGACGGAACCAGATTCCAAACATAGCACAACGACATGCCAGACACATTGTAAACACCTGTTGGATATGCCACAAACAGGAGCCAGAAACACTGAAACCAGCTGAGGAGTATGAAAGAACGGGGGCCAGAAATGCCACAATCGTCTGTCTTACAAGCCAGAGCCATGAGCCCAAAAAGCAGGAAAGACCTGCCGGACACACCAAAATAACCTGCCGGTGACGCCAGAACCACTTGGCTGACACCCAGGAATCACATGCCAGGCACGCCTGAAGCACCTCACTGACGTGCCAGAACCACGTGCCGGCCATGCCGGAACCAGCTCCCGGACAGACCAGAAGCAGCTTCAGGACACCCTGGAACCACCTGCCACGCATGCCGGAACCACCTCTCACACATGCCAGAACCATGTGCCAATGACCCCGGAAGCACCTGCCGAGCATGCCGGAACCATCTGCTCGACTCGCCAGAACGACCTGCCGGACACGCCAAAATCACCTGTCTGCTATGCAAGAACCACTTGGCTTACACTCCAGAATCACTTGACGGGCATGCCAGCACAACCTCTCAGAAGTGCCAGAAGCACGTGCCGGACAGGCCGGAACCATCTCCCGGACAGACCGGAACCACCTGCCAGACAGACCAGAACCACTGGAAACACTCGCAGGAACCACCTGCTTGACTCACCGGTCCCACCTGCCGGACATGCCAAAATCACCTGCCCGCTACACCAGAACCACTTGGAGGACAAGCTGGAATCACGTGAAGGGCATGCCGACACAACCTCTCAGATGTGCCAGAACCTCGTGCCGTACACCCCAGAACCACCTGCCGGACAGACCGGAACCACCTGCCGGACACGCCGGAACCAACGGCTCGACTCGCCGGAACCACCGCGGGACATGCAAAATCACGTGCGGGCTATGCCAGAACCATTTGGCGAACACTCCGGAGTCACCTGCCGGGCATGCCGGAATCACCTGCTCGACACGCCACAGCTACCTGCCTGACACGCCAAAATCACGTGCCGGCTATGCCACAACCAGTTGGTGAACACTTCGGAATCACCTGCCGGGCTGGCTGGAACCACCTGCCGGTCACGCCAACATCACCTGTCAGCTACGCCAGAACCACTTGGCGGACACTCCGGAAACACCTGTTGGGCCGGCCGGAACCACCTCTCAGACGTGCCAGAACCATGTGCCTGAGATGCCGGAACCACACCCCGAACAGACCGAAACCACCTGCCAGATTGGCCTGAACCACCTGCCGAGCATGACGGAACCTCCTGCTTGACTCGCAAGAAACACCTGCCGGACATGCCAAAATCATCTGCCGGGTTCGCCAGAACCACTTGGCGGACAATCCAGAATCACCTGCCGGGCACGCCAGCACAACCTCTCAAAAGTGCAAGAAGCACATGCCGGGCAGGCCGGAACCATCTCCAGGACAGACCGGAACAACAGGAAACACTTGCAGGAACCACCTCCTTGACTCACCGGTCCCACCTGACGGACACGCCAAAATCACCTGCCCGCTACACCAGAACCTCTTGCCGGACAAGCCGGAATCACGTGAAGGGCATGCCGACACAACCTCTCAGACATGCCAGAACCTCGTGCCGGACACCCCAGAACCACCTGCCAGACACACCGGAACCACCTGCCGGACACGCCGGAACCACTGGCTCGACTCGCCGGAACCACCGCCAGACATGCAAAATCACCTGCCGGCTACGCCAGAACCACTTGGCGATCACTCCGGAATCACCTGCCGGGCATGCCGGAAGCACCTCTCAGACATGCCAGAACCACATGCCAATGACACCGGAAGGACCTGCCGAGCACGCCGGAACCACCTGCTCGACTCGCCAGAACCACCTACCTGACACGCCAAAATCACCTGCCGGGTATGCCAGAACCACTTGGTGGTCACTCCGGAATCATCTGCCGGACATGCCAGAACCAGCTCTCAGACACACCAGAATCACCTGCTGGACACGCCGGAAGCTCCTGCTGCGCATGCCAGAGCCACCTGCTCGACTCGCAAGAAACACCTGCCGGACATGCCAAAATCATCTGCCGGGTTCGCCAGAACCACTTGGCGGACAATCCAGAATCACCTGCCGGGCACGCCAGCACAACCTCTCAAAAGTGCAAGAAGCACATGCCGGACAGGCCGGAACCAACTCCAGGACAGACCGGAACAACAGGAAACACTTGCAGGAACCACCTCCTTGACTCACCGGTCCCACCTGACGGACACGCCAAAATCACCTGCCCGCTACACCAGAACCTCTTGCCGGACAAGCCGGAATCACGTGAAGGGCATGCCGACACAACCTCTCAGACATGCCAGAACCTCGTGCCGGACACCCCAGAACCACCTGCCAGACACACCGGAACCACCTGCCGGACACGCTGGAACCACTGGCTCGACTCGCCGGAACCACCGCCAGACATGCAAAATCACCTGCCGGCTACGCCAGAACCACTTGGCGATCACTCCGGAATCACCTGCCGGGCATGCCGGAAGCACCTCTCAGACATGCCAGAACCACATGCCAATGACACCGGAAGGACCTGCCGAGCACGCCGGAACCACCTGCTCGACTCGCCAGAACCACCTACCTGACACGCCAAAATCACCTGCCGGGTATGCCAGAACCACTTGGTGGTCACTCCGGAATCATCTGCCGGACATGCCAGAACCAGCTCTCAGACACACCAGAATCACCTGCTGGACACGCCGGAAGCTCCTGCTGCGCATGCCAGAGCCACCTGCTCGACTCGCAAGAAACACCTGCCGGACACGCCAAAATCACCTGCCAGGTACGCCAGAACCACTCGGCAGACACTCCAGTATCACCTGCCGGGCATGCCAGCACAACCTCTCAGAAGTGCCAGAAGCACGTGCCGGACGGGCCGGAACCATCTCCCGGACAGACCGGAAACACAGGAAACACTCGCCGGAACCACCTGCTTGACTCACCTCAGGCGGACACCACAGAACCACCTGCCGGACACAAAGGAACCTCCTGCCGGACACGCCGGAAACACGGGCTCGACTCGCCGGAACCACCGCAGGAAATGCAAAATCACCTGCCGGCTACACCAGAACCATTTGGCGAACACTCCGGAATGACCTGCCGGGCATGCCGGAACCACCTGCACGACTCCCCAGAACCACCTGCCGGACATGCCAAAATCACTTGCCGGCTACGCCACAACCAGTTGAACACTTCGGAATCACCTGCCGGGCTGGCTGGAACCACCTGCCGGTCACGCCCACATCACCTGTCAGCTCCGCCAGAACCACTTGGCGGACACTCCGGAAACACCTGTCGGGCCGGCCAGAACCACCTCTCAGACGTGGCAGAACCATGTGCCTGAGATGCCGGAACCACACCCCAACAGACCGAAACCACCTGCCAGTCCCGCCTGAACCACCTGCCGAGCACGCCGGAACCACCTGCTCGACTCGCCGGAACCACCTACCTGACACGCCAAAATCACCTGCCGGCTATGCCAGAAACACTTGGCGAACACTCCGGAATCACCTGCCGGGCATGCCGGAACCACCTCTCAGACTTGCCAGAACCACATGCCAATGACACGGGAAGGACCTGCCGAGCACTCCGCAACCACCTCCAGGACATACCGGAACCACATACCGGACACGCCGGGACCACCTGCTTGACTCGCCAGAACCAGCTGCCGGACATGCCAAAATCACCAGCCGGCTACGCCAGAACCACTCGGCAGACACTCCGGAACCATCTCCGGGATAGACCGGAACCACCTGCCTGACACGCCGGGACCACCTGCTTGACTCTGCAGAACCACCTGCCGGACACACCAAAATCACCAGCTGGCTACGCCACAACCACTTGTCGGACACTCCGGAATCACCTGCCAGGCATGCTGGAACCACCTCTCAGAGGTGCCACAACCACATGCCGGAGATGGCGGAAGCACCTGCCGAGAATGCCGGAAGTTCCTGATCCACTCCACAGAACCACCAGCCGGACACGCCAAAATCACCTGCCGGCTACGCCAGAACCACTTGGCGGACACTCCAGAATCACCTGCCGGGCATGCCAGCACAACCTCTCAGAAGTGCCAGAAGCACGTGCCGGACAGGCCGGAACGATCTCCCGGAAAGACCGGAAACACAGGAAACACTCGCCGGTGCAACCTGCTTGACTCACCGGTCCCACCTGCAGGATACGCCAAAATCACCTGCCTGCTACACCAGAACCTCTTGCCGGACAAGCCGGAATCACGTGAAGGGCATGCCGACACAACCTCTCAGACATGCCAGAACCTCGTGCCGGACACCCCAGAACCACCTGCCAGACACACCGGAACCACCTGCCGGACACGCTGGAACCACTGGCTCGACTCGCCGGAACCACCGCCAGACATGCAAAATCACCTGCCGGCTACGCCAGAACCACTTGGCGATCACTCCGGAATCACCTGCCGGGCATGCCGGAAGCACCTCTCAGACATGCCAGAACCACATGCCAATGACACCGGAAGGACCTGCCGAGCACGCCGGAACCACCTGCTCGACTCGCCAGAACCACCTACCTGACACGCCAAAATCACCTGCCGGGTATGCCAGAACCACTTGGTGGTCACTCCGGAATCATCTGCCGGACATGCCAGAACCAGCTCTCAGACACACCAGAATCACCTGCTGGACACGCCGGAAGCTCCTGCTGCGCATGCCAGAGCCACCTGCTCGACTCGCAAGAAACACCTGCCGGACACGCCAAAATCACCTGCCAGGTACGCCAGAACCACTCGGCAGACACTCCAGTATCACCTGCCGGGCATGCCAGCACAACCTCTCAGAAGTGCCAGAAGCACGTGCCGGACGGGCCGGAACCATCTCCCGGACAGACCGGAAACACAGGAAACACTCGCCGGAACCACCTGCTTGACTCACCTCAGGCGGACACCACAGAACCACCTGCCGGACACAAAGGAACCTCCTGCCGGACACGCCGGAAACACGGGCTCGACTCGCCGGAACCACCGCAGGAAATGCAAAATCACCTGCCGGCTACACCAGAACCATTTGGCGAACACTCCGGAATGACCTGCCGGGCATGCCGGAACCACCTGCACGACTCCCCAGAACCACCTGCCGGACATGCCAAAATCACTTGCCGGCTACGCCACAACCAGTTGAACACTTCGGAATCACCTGCCGGGCTGGCTGGAACCACCTGCCGGTCACGCCCACATCACCTGTCAGCTCCGCCAGAACCACTTGGCGGACACTCCGGAAACACCTGTCGGGCCGGCCAGAACCACCTCTCAGACGTGGCAGAACCATGTGCCTGAGATGCCGGAACCACACCCCAACAGACCGAAACCACCTGCCAGTCCCGCCTGAACCACCTGCCGAGCACGCCGGAACCACCTGCTCGACTCGCCGGAACCACCTACCTGACACGCCAAAATCACCTGCCGGCTATGCCAGAAACACTTGGCGAACACTCCGGAATCACCTGCCGGGCATGCCGGAACCACCTCTCAGACTTGCCAGAACCACATGCCAATGACACGGGAAGGACCTGCCGAGCACTCCGCAACCACCTCCAGGACATACCGGAACCACATACCGGACACGCCGGGACCACCTGCTTGACTCGCCAGAACCAGCTGCCGGACATGCCAAAATCACCAGCCGGCTACGCCAGAACCACTCGGCAGACACTCCGGAACCATCTCCGGGATAGACCGGAACCACCTGCCTGACACGCCGGGACCACCTGCTTGACTCTGCAGAACCACCTGCCGGACACACCAAAATCACCAGCTGGCTACGCCACAACCACTTGTCGGACACTCCGGAATCACCTGCCAGGCATGCTGGAACCACCTCTCAGAGGTGCCACAACCACATGCCGGAGATGGCGGAAGCACCTGCCGAGAATGCCGGAAGTTCCTGATCCACTCCACAGAACCACCAGCCGGACACGCCAAAATCACCTGCCGGCTACGCCAGAACCACTTGGCGGACACTCCAGAATCACCTGCCGGGCATGCCAGCACAACCTCTCAGAAGTGCCAGAAGCACGTGCCGGACAGGCCGGAACGATCTCCCGGAAAGACCGGAAACACAGGAAACACTTGCCGGTGCAACCTGCTTGACTCACCGGTCCCACCTGCAGGATACGCCAAAATCACCTGCCTGCTACACCAGAACCTCTTGCCGGACAAGCCGGAATCACGTGAAGGGCATGCCGACACAACCTCTCAGACATGCCAGAACCTCGTGCCGGACACCCCAGAACCACCTGCCAGACACACCGGAACCACCTGCCGGACACGCTGGAACCACTGGCTCGACTCGCCGGAACCACCGCCAGACATGCAAAATCACCTGCCGGCTACGCCAGAACCACTTGGCGATCACTCCGGAATCACCTGCCGGGCATGCCGGAAGCACCTCTCAGACATGCCAGAACCACATGCCAATGACACCGGAAGGACCTGCCGAGCACGCCGGAACCACCTGCTCGACTCGCCAGAACCACCTACCTGACACGCCAAAATCACCTGCCGGGTATGCCAGAACCACTTGGTGGTCACTCCGGAATCATCTGCCGGACATGCCAGAACCAGCTCTCAGACACACCAGAATCACCTGCTGGACACGCCGGAAGCTCCTGCTGCGCATGCCAGAGCCACCTGCTCGACTCGCAAGAAACACCTGCCGGACACGCCAAAATCACCTGCCAGGTACGCCAGAACCACTCGGCAGACACTCCAGTATCACCTGCCGGGCATGCCAGCACAACCTCTCAGAAGTGCCAGAAGCACGTGCCGGACGGGCCGGAACCATCTCCCGGACAGACCGGAAACACAGGAAACACTCGCCGGAACCACCTGCTTGACTCACCTCAGGCGGACACCACAGAACCACCTGCCGGACACAAAGGAACCTCCTGCCGGACACGCCGGAAACACGGGCTCGACTCGCCGGAACCACCGCAGGAAATGCAAAATCACCTGCCGGCTACACCAGAACCATTTGGCGAACACTCCGGAATGACCTGCCGGGCATGCCGGAACCACCTGCACGACTCCCCAGAACCACCTGCCGGACATGCCAAAATCACTTGCCGGCTACGCCACAACCAGTTGAACACTTCGGAATCACCTGCCGGGCTGGCTGGAACCACCTGCCGGTCACGCCCACATCACCTGTCAGCTCCGCCAGAACCACTTGGCGGACACTCCGGAAACACCTGTCGGGCCGGCCAGAACCACCTCTCAGACGTGGCAGAACCATGTGCCTGAGATGCCGGAACCACACCCCAACAGACCGAAACCACCTGCCAGTCCCGCCTGAACCACCTGCCGAGCACGCCGGAACCACCTGCTCGACTCGCCGGAACCACCTACCTGACACGCCAAAATCACCTGCCGGCTATGCCAGAAACACTTGGCGAACACTCCGGAATCACCTGCCGGGCATGCCGGAACCACCTCTCAGACTTGCCAGAACCACATGCCAATGACACGGGAAGGACCTGCCGAGCACTCCGCAACCACCTCCAGGACATACCGGAACCACATACCGGACACGCCGGGACCACCTGCTTGACTCGCCAGAACCAGCTGCCGGACATGCCAAAATCACCAGCCGGCTACGCCAGAACCACTCGGCAGACACTCCGGAACCATCTCCGGGATAGACCGGAACCACCTGCCTGACACGCCGGGACCACCTGCTTGACTCTGCAGAACCACCTGCCGGACACACCAAAATCACCAGCTGGCTACGCCACAACCACTTGTCGGACACTCCGGAATCACCTGCCAGGCATGCTGGAACCACCTCTCAGAGGTGCCACAACCACATGCCGGAGATGGCGGAAGCACCTGCCGAGAATGCCGGAAGTTCCTGATCCACTCCACAGAACCACCAGCCGGACACGCCAAAATCACCTGCCGGCTACGCCAGAACCACTTGGCGGACACTCCAGAATCACCTGCCGGGCATGCCAGCACAACCTCTCAGAAGTGCCAGAAGCACGTGCCGGACAGGCCGGAACGATCTCCCGGAAAGACCGGAAACACAGGAAACACTCGCCGGTGCAACCTGCTTGACTCACCGGTCCCACCTGCAGGATACGCCAAAATCACCTGCCTGCTACACCAGAACCTCTTGCCGGACAAGCCGGAATCACGTGAAGGGCATGCCGACACAACCTCTCAGACATGCCAGAACCTCGTGCCGGACACCCCAGAACCACCTGCCAGACACACCGGAACCACCTGCCGGACACGCTGGAACCACTGGCTCGACTCGCCGGAACCACCGCCAGACATGCAAAATCACCTGCCGGCTACGCCAGAACCACTTGGCGATCACTCCGGAATCACCTGCCGGGCATGCCGGAAGCACCTCTCAGACATGCCAGAACCACATGCCAATGACACCGGAAGGACCTGCCGAGCACGCCGGAACCACCTGCTCGACTCGCCAGAACCACCTACCTGACACGCCAAAATCACCTGCCGGGTATGCCAGAACCACTTGGTGGTCACTCCGGAATCATCTGCCGGACATGCCAGAACCAGCTCTCAGACACACCAGAATCACCTGCTGGACACGCCGGAAGCTCCTGCTGCGCATGCCAGAGCCACCTGCTCGACTCGCAAGAAACACCTGCCGGACACGCCAAAATCACCTGCCAGGTACGCCAGAACCACTCGGCAGACACTCCAGTATCACCTGCCGGGCATGCCAGCACAACCTCTCAGAAGTGCCAGAAGCACGTGCCGGACGGGCCGGAACCATCTCCCGGACAGACCGGAAACACAGGAAACACTCGCCGGAACCACCTGCTTGACTCACCTCAGGCGGACACCACAGAACCACCTGCCGGACACAAAGGAACCTCCTGCCGGACACGCCGGAAACACGGGCTCGACTCGCCGGAACCACCGCAGGAAATGCAAAATCACCTGCCGGCTACACCAGAACCATTTGGCGAACACTCCGGAATGACCTGCCGGGCATGCCGGAACCACCTGCACGACTCCCCAGAACCACCTGCCGGACATGCCAAAATCACTTGCCGGCTACGCCACAACCAGTTGAACACTTCGGAATCACCTGCCGGGCTGGCTGGAACCACCTGCCGGTCACGCCCACATCACCTGTCAGCTCCGCCAGAACCACTTGGCGGACACTCCGGAAACACCTGTCGGGCCGGCCAGAACCACCTCTCAGACGTGGCAGAACCATGTGCCTGAGATGCCGGAACCACACCCCAACAGACCGAAACCACCTGCCAGTCCCGCCTGAACCACCTGCCGAGCACGCCGGAACCACCTGCTCGACTCGCCGGAACCACCTACCTGACACGCCAAAATCACCTGCCGGCTATGCCAGAAACACTTGGCGAACACTCCGGAATCACCTGCCGGGCATGCCGGAACCACCTCTCAGACTTGCCAGAACCACATGCCAATGACACGGGAAGGACCTGCCGAGCACTCCGCAACCACCTCCAGGACATACCGGAACCACATACCGGACACGCCGGGACCACCTGCTTGACTCGCCAGAACCAGCTGCCGGACATGCCAAAATCACCAGCCGGCTACGCCAGAACCACTCGGCAGACACTCCGGAACCATCTCCGGGATAGACCGGAACCACCTGCCTGACACGCCGGGACCACCTGCTTGACTCTGCAGAACCACCTGCCGGACACACCAAAATCACCAGCTGGCTACGCCACAACCACTTGTCGGACACTCCGGAATCACCTGCCAGGCATGCTGGAACCACCTCTCAGAGGTGCCACAACCACATGCCGGAGATGGCGGAAGCACCTGCCGAGAATGCCGGAAGTTCCTGATCCACTCCACAGAACCACCAGCCGGACACGCCAAAATCACCTGCCGGCTACGCCAGAACCACTTGGCGGACACTCCAGAATCACCTGCCGGGCATGCCAGCACAACCTCTCAGAAGTGCCAGAAGCACGTGCCGGACAGGCCGGAACGATCTCCCGGAAAGACCGGAAACACAGGAAACACTCGCCGGTGCAACCTGCTTGACTCACCGGTCCCACCTGCAGGATACGCCAAAATCACCTGCCTGCTACACCAGAACCTCTTGCCGGACAAGCCGGAATCACGTGAAGGGCATGCCGACACAACCTCTCAGACATGCCAGAACCTCGTGCCGGACACCCCAGAACCACCTGCCAGACACACCGGAACCACCTGCCGGACACGCTGGAACCACTGGCTCGACTCGCCGGAACCACCGCCAGACATGCAAAATCACCTGCCGGCTACGCCAGAACCACTTGGCGATCACTCCGGAATCACCTGCCGGGCATGCCGGAAGCACCTCTCAGACATGCCAGAACCACATGCCAATGACACCGGAAGGACCTGCCGAGCACGCCGGAACCACCTGCTCGACTCGCCAGAACCACCTACCTGACACGCCAAAATCACCTGCCGGGTATGCCAGAACCACTTGGTGGTCACTCCGGAATCATCTGCCGGACATGCCAGAACCAGCTCTCAGACACACCAGAATCACCTGCTGGACACGCCGGAAGCTCCTGCTGCGCATGCCAGAGCCACCTGCTCGACTCGCAAGAAACACCTGCCGGACACGCCAAAATCACCTGCCAGGTACGCCAGAACCACTCGGCAGACACTCCAGTATCACCTGCCGGGCATGCCAGCACAACCTCTCAGAAGTGCCAGAAGCACGTGCCGGACGGGCCGGAACCATCTCCCGGACAGACCGGAAACACAGGAAACACTCGCCGGAACCACCTGCTTGACTCACCTCAGGCGGACACCACAGAACCACCTGCCGGACACAAAGGAACCTCCTGCCGGACACGCCGGAAACACGGGCTCGACTCGCCGGAACCACCGCAGGAAATGCAAAATCACCTGCCGGCTACACCAGAACCATTTGGCGAACACTCCGGAATGACCTGCCGGGCATGCCGGAACCACCTGCACGACTCCCCAGAACCACCTGCCGGACATGCCAAAATCACTTGCCGGCTACGCCACAACCAGTTGAACACTTCGGAATCACCTGCCGGGCTGGCTGGAACCACCTGCCGGTCACGCCCACATCACCTGTCAGCTCCGCCAGAACCACTTGGCGGACACTCCGGAAACACCTGTCGGGCCGGCCAGAACCACCTCTCAGACGTGGCAGAACCATGTGCCTGAGATGCCGGAACCACACCCCAACAGACCGAAACCACCTGCCAGTCCCGCCTGAACCACCTGCCGAGCACGCCGGAACCACCTGCTCGACTCGCCGGAACCACCTACCTGACACGCCAAAATCACCTGCCGGCTATGCCAGAAACACTTGGCGAACACTCCGGAATCACCTGCCGGGCATGCCGGAACCACCTCTCAGACTTGCCAGAACCACATGCCAATGACACGGGAAGGACCTGCCGAGCACTCCGCAACCACCTCCAGGACATACCGGAACCACATACCGGACACGCCGGGACCACCTGCTTGACTCGCCAGAACCAGCTGCCGGACATGCCAAAATCACCAGCCGGCTACGCCAGAACCACTCGGCAGACACTCCGGAACCATCTCCGGGATAGACCGGAACCACCTGCCTGACACGCCGGGACCACCTGCTTGACTCTGCAGAACCACCTGCCGGACACACCAAAATCACCAGCTGGCTACGCCACAACCACTTGTCGGACACTCCGGAATCACCTGCCAGGCATGCTGGAACCACCTCTCAGAGGTGCCACAACCACATGCCGGAGATGGCGGAAGCACCTGCCGAGAATGCCGGAAGTTCCTGATCCACTCCACAGAACCACCAGCCGGACACGCCAAAATCACCTGCCGGCTACGCCAGAACCACTTGGCGGACACTCCAGAATCACCTGCCGGGCATGCCAGCACAACCTCTCAGAAGTGCCAGAAGCACGTGCCGGACAGGCCGGAACGATCTCCCGGAAAGACCGGAAACACAGGAAACACTCGCCGGTGCAACCTGCTTGACTCACCGGTCCCACCTGCAGGATACGCCAAAATCACCTGCCTGCTACACCAGAACCTCTTGCCGGACAAGCCGGAATCACGTGAAGGGCATGCCGACACAACCTCTCAGACATGCCAGAACCTCGTGCCGGACACCCCAGAACCACCTGCCAGACACACCGGAACCACCTGCCGGACACGCTGGAACCACTGGCTCGACTCGCCGGAACCACCGCCAGACATGCAAAATCACCTGCCGGCTACGCCAGAACCACTTGGCGATCACTCCGGAATCACCTGCCGGGCATGCCGGAAGCACCTCTCAGACATGCCAGAACCACATGCCAATGACACCGGAAGGACCTGCCGAGCACGCTGGAACCACCTGCTCGACTCGCCAGAACCACCTACCTGACACGCCAAAATCACCTGCCGGGTATGCCAGAACCACTTGGTGGTCACTCCGGAATCATCTGCCGGACATGCCAGAACCAGCTCTCAGACACACCAGAATCACCTGCTGGACACGCCGGAAGCTCCTGCTGCGCATGCCAGAGCCACCTGCTCGACTCGCAAGAAACACCTGCCGGACACGCCAAAATCATCTGCCAGGTACGCCAGAACCACTCGGCGGACACTCCAGAATGACCTGTCGGGCATGCCGGAACCACCTCTCAGAGGTGCCAGAACCACATCCCGGACACTCCGGAATCACCTGTCGGGCATGCCGGAACCACCTCTCAGACTTGCCAGAAACATGTTCCGGACACGCCGGTACCACCTGCCGGGTACGCCAGAACCACTTGGCGGACACTCCAGAATAACCTGCCGGGCATGCCAGCACAACCTCTCAGAAGTGCCAGAAGCAGGTGCCGGACAGGCCGGAACCATCTCCCGGACAGACCGGAAACATAGGAAACACTCGCCAGAACCACCTGCTTGACTCACCGGTCCCACCTGCAGGACACGCCAAAATCACCAGCCTGCTACA